>NC_048567.1:74322292-74394792 GCF_013265735.2 Oncorhynchus mykiss
GTTACAGCAGGCACTTTCCTTGATATTCTCCTCCAGGCAACAGCTATTCTGGGAGGGAATATTGCCGCATGCCGCACACACACACATGCCGCACACACACACACAAACACGTCGCACGCACACACACACTTGCCGCACGCACACACACAAACACGTCGCACATAGACACACAAACATGTCGCACACACACACACACACACACATACGCACACGTTGTATGTTATTTCCTGTCTCTGGGGACTGAGAACACTTATTCCAGAAGTCTGCCCTCCTGAGTCGTCACAACATTCCGGAAACACTCTTCATCCCATGTAGCCCTGGCTTAGCCCACAGTATTCCCATCCATCTCCCAGAGCAGGACAGGGACATGTGAGAGAGGAAGACAGTCTCTCTGATCTCTCCTTTCACATTGCCTCTTTCTGTCATTCTTTCTCCTGGAACTCTGACGTTGGCACTGCTGATGAATGTGAAATGTCCTCCAGTTGCTTCAAAATGGATTGCAGGCTGTGTGTACCAGTGTACTTATGTTTATGTGTGTTACATTACAGAGAAGGATATTAAGGGCAGACAAGCAGGAGGGCAAAGTGTAAGGTGCATTAAATTGTGTTATTCTCCTACATTACTTTTACATTTCCACAAACTTCAAAGTGTTTCCTTTCAAATGGAATCAAGAGTATGCATATCCTTGCTTCAGGGCTTTAGGTTAAGGATCCACCCCTTTTTTACTATTTTCGCCAAAAATGACATACCCAAATCTAACTGAAGCAAGGATATGCATATTCCTGGTACCATTTGAAAATAAACACTTTGAAGTTTGTGGAAATGTGAAAGAAAGGAATGTAGGATAAAATAATATCTGGTAGAAGAAAATACAAAGAAAAAAAACAACCAGTCTTTTTCTACCACCATCTTTGAAATGCAAGAGAAAGGTCAGAGTTTGAGCCGTCACACTGGTTGTAATTCCATTAGCCTCCACAAGATGGCAGCAGTGTATGTGCAAAGTTTAAAATGGATAACTTGAAGAATGACTGAACAATAAGCCTTTTAGTGTGAAGTCCCCTGGTACATTTGGGCAAATCGTGAAGGAAACATTCGTATTCATTTTCCATTTTTCTGCAAGAATATTGTCAAATCTTTATACTTGGACTGACCAGTATTAGTAGCCATATTATAAGGTCAACATTTGCAAAACAACCAGTTTTCATAACTTCATAACTCTGAATATCCTTATCATTTTTGTCCAAAATGAAAAGGCATGCTGTCGTACAAGGTTAGTAGCTACATTTTACGACATATACAGATTATGAATACTCCCGTAAAGCCCAGCTCATTGGCTATCTAGCTAGCTTAGTTTGACCCTGATTGGTGCTTATTTGACAAAGATACAGTCATTCAAGTAATGGCGCCCGCATCATTGGCATGCCATGAAGGCGTAGCCCTCTGACCAAATATGGTGTCCTATAGGATATACAGTAAGGGAAAAAATTATTTGATCCCCTGCTGATTTTGTACGTTTGCCCACTGACAAAGAAAATGATCAGTCTATAATTTTAATGGTAGGTTTATTTGAACAGTGAGAGACAGAATAACAACAAAAAAATGCTGAAAAACGCATGTCAAAAATGTTGGAAATTGATTTGCATTTTAATAAGGGAATATAAGTATTTGACCCCTCTGCAAAACATGACTTAGTACTTGGTGGCAAAACCCTTGTTGGCAATCACAGAGGTCAGACGTTTCTTGTAGTTGGCCACCAGGTTTGCACACATCTCAGGAGGGATAATGTCCCACTCCTCTTTGCAGATCTTCTCCAAGTCATTAAGGTTTCGAGGCTGACGTTTGGCAACTCGAACCTTCAGCTCCTTCCACAGATTTTCTATGGGATTAAGATCTGGAGACTGGCTAGGCCACTCCAGGACCTTAATGTGCTTCTTCTTGAGCCACTCCTTTGTTGCCTTGGCTGTGTGTTTTTGGTAATTGTCATGCTGGTATACCCATCCACGACCCATTTTCAATGCCCTGGCTGAGGGAAGGAGGTTTTCACCCAAGATTTGACGGTACATGTCCCCGTCCATCATCCCTTTGATGCGGTGAAGTTGTCCTGTCCCCTTAGCAGAAAAACACCCCCAAAGCATAATGTTTCCACTTCCATGATTGACGGTGGGGATGGGGTTCTTGGAGTCATAGGGAGCATTCGTCCTCCTCCAAACATGGCAAGTTGAGTTGATGCCAAAGAGCTCCATTTTGGTCTCATCTGACTACAACACTTTCACCCAGTTGCCCTCTGAATCATTCAGATGTTCATTGGCAAACTTCAGACAGGCATGTATATGTGCTTTCTTGAGCAGGGGGACCTTGCGGGCGCTGCAGGATTTCAGTCCTTCACGGCGTAGTGTGTTACCAATTGTTTTCTTGGTGACTATGGTCCCAGCTGCCTTGAGATCATTGACAAGATCCTCCTGTGTAGTTCTGGGCTGATTCCTCACCGTTCTCATGGTCATTGCAACTCCACGAGGTGAGATCTTGCATGGAGCCCCAGGCCGAGGGAGATTGACAGTTATTTTGTGTTTCTTCCATTTGCGAATAATCGCACCAACTGTTGTCACCTTCTCACCAAGCTGCTTGGCGATGGTCTTGTAGCCCATTCCAGCCTTGTGTAGGTCTACAATCTTGTCCCTGACATCCATGGAGAGTTCTTTGGTCTTGGCCATGGTGGAGAGTTTGGAATCTGATTGATTGCTTCTGTGGACAGGTGTCTTTTATACAGGTAACAAGCTGAGATTAGGAGCACTCCCTTTAAGAGTGTGCTCCTAATCTCAGCTCGTTACCTGTATAAAAGACACCTGGGAGCCAGAAATCTTTCTGATTGAGAGGGGGTAAAATACTTATTTCCCTCAATAAAATGCAAATCAATTTATAATGGATTTTTGTTGTTGTTATTCTGTCTCTCACTGTTCAAATAAACCTACCATTAAAATTATAGACGGATCATTTCTTTCAGTGGGCAAACATACAAAATCAGCAGGGGATCAAATACTTTTTCCCTTCACTGTACTATACCCCTAATGAAATAGTGAAGTCTTGTTACCTTCTTGGATCTTTGAGGAATAGATAAGAATGTGATTTGACTACTTGAAACAACATTTAGGGTGAGATTTTCTTTTTAGGATATGAAAAGGGATTTAACTAACAAAACGACACATCTCTGGGACCCTTTGGATGATAAATCAGAGCAAGATTTCAAAATGTAAGTACACATTTCACCTTCCGAGGTGAATTTATCAAACCTATCGCAATGAAAAAAGTGATTTGTTGTTAGGAGCTCTCCCCAAACAATAGCATGGCATTTTTTCACAGTAATAGCTACGGTAAATTGGACAGTGCAGTTATATTAACAAGAATTTAAGCGTTCAGCCGATATAAGACACTTACTTATATGTAGAGACATTTGTTGTTTCTCTAAAATCTGCGATCTTGACATCACGCTCTGCATGATTTACAACTGTCCCGTTGACGGAACGCAGATCCTTATTAAGATCCTACATCTGTAGGTAACGGGCTACAGGTACTGTGGAAAACAAATACAATCCACGTGCCACTCTCCCCTTTCAAGCTTAAAGAACTCTTGCAGCCAGGTAGAAATACAGCTGGACTAAACCATAGCCACAATGAGTAGGGGTGCACATAACCAATTAACTAGTTGATATTTTATTTAAACATAATTTCATCACATTCTTCATAGGCCTTCTACTCAAACCGGTTCACATCTTCAATAGCAGTGATCTTATTGAACAAAAAATACATATATTACAAAACTATCAGCGATAGTTGGGAGTGTTTGTCCTAAGAGAATGACCCATACTGCTAGCATAGAGGCTAGCATAGAGGCTAGCATAGAGGCTAGCATAGAGGCTAGCATAGCGGCTAGCATAGAGGCTAGCCTTCACCGACGTTGCTTAACTAATGCTTATATACAGAAAGAAACTGTTTTTTGCTCCCAGTGATACTGTAGCTCTCAGGACGGTGTGTGTGTGTGTGTGTGTCTGCGTGTGCGTGCTGGAAGTGACCGAATGGAAATGATTCTCAGATCACTGCATCAGCAGTACAGCTAACCTCAGAAGAGAGGCAATGAATGGCTGCTGATGAATGAGGAGGGAGGGAGAGAGGGAAAAAGAGAGAGATTGCATAAGTGTGGTTGAATGAAAGAGATGAAATGAATGAAAATGAGGAGGGAGGGAGGGAGGGAGTGTTGGGAGAGATGGGAGATGGAGAGAGAGTGAGATGGAGGGAGGGAAGGGGAAGGAGAGGGGGAGAGAGGGTTGGGAGAGAGGGAGGAAAGGAGATAGATCACATTCTACAGACCATGTCCTAGACCATGTACTTTCTACAAAGCCAGAGGAAGAGCCAGGAGGAAAGTCCAAACCTCAGTAT
This sequence comes from Oncorhynchus mykiss, assembly GCF_013265735.2. Lineage (NCBI taxonomy): Eukaryota > Metazoa > Chordata > Actinopteri > Salmoniformes > Salmonidae > Oncorhynchus > Oncorhynchus mykiss. The sequence continues at coordinate 74,326,724 of NC_048567.1, forward strand.
GTCTTTGACACACACATGCAAACTGCAGGAGGAATGTAAAACAGCACCATGTTCAAGTTGAAGCACAGGGGAGGGGAGGAGAGGACAGGGGAGGGGAGGAGATGACAGGGGAGGAGATGACAGGGAGGGAGATGACAGGGGGGAGATGACAGGGGGGGAGAGGACAGGGGGGGAGAGAGAGAGAGAGAGAGAGAGAGAGAGAGAGAGAGATGTGATCTCAAACGGGGGTCCCTGTTACTCCAGCTGGGAGTCAAAGCCTGCTCTTGAGGGGGACCGGAACTCTCTGTTGTGTGTGTGCGCGCATGCGATTTTTCTCCTGCTGGTAGTCGTTGCCTGCTCTGGAGGGGCAGCAGAGACAGGCCCTGCTACACAAAGTATCACACTGAGAGCTCTAGGCACCAGGTACCACTACTACTAGCTACCACCTGGAGAGGACAGGGAGGGAAGGAGGGAAAGAGAGAGGGAGGGGTGGACGGAGAGTGATGAATCTATCTGGTTCTCTGGCATGCTTTTCTCCTTCCTCTCTTCTGCAGCAATTTGTATTTTTTATTTATTTTATTTCCGGATCTTTCTTGGGTTCAATCACGATTACGCTGTTGCATATAAAAAAAACAGTACATAACAACACGCATTATTCCACCACTACACATCTATAATACAACACATTATTACACCACTACTCTACCACTACATATCTATAATACATTTTACGTGTTATTTCTTACATTGGTACCCCAGGTCATCTTAGGTTTCATGACATGCAGTCGAGAAGAACTACTGAATATAAGAGCAGCGTCAACTCACCATCAGTACGACCAAGAATATGACTTTCCCGGAGCGGATCCTGTGTTCTGCCTTTCACCCAGGATAACGGAATGGATCCCAGCCTGCGACCCTAACCAACGACGTCGTAAAAGAGGCAAACGAAGCGGTCTTCTGGTCAGGCTCCGGAGACGGGCACATCGCACGCCACTCCCTAGCATACTACTCGCCAATGTCCAGTCTCTTGACAACAAGGTTGATGAAATCCGAGCAAGGGTAGCATTCCAGAGGGACATCAGGGACTGTAACGTTCTTTGCTTCACTGAAACATGGCTCAATCGAGAGACGCTATCAGAGTCGGTGCAGCCAGCTGGTTTCTCCATGCATCGCGCCGACAGAAACAAACATCTTTCTGGTAAGAAGAGGGGCGGGGGCGTATGCTTTATGGTTAACGAGACGTGGTGTGGTCACAACAACATACAGGAACTCAAGTCCTTCTGTTCACCTGATTTAGAATTCCTCACAATCAAATGTCGACCGCATTATCTACCAAGGGAATTATCTTCGATTATAATCACAGCCATATATATTTCCCCCCAAGCAGACGTGGTGTGGCTCTGAACAAACTTTATTTGACTCTTTGCAAACTGGAATCCATATATCCTGAGGCTGCATTCATTGTAGCTGGGGATTTTAACAAGGCTAATCTGAAAACAAGACTCCCTAAATTGTATCAGCATATCGATTGCGCAACCAGGGCTGGTAAAACCTTGGATCATTGCTATTCTAACTTCCGCGATGCATATAAGGCCCTCCCCCGCACTCCTTTCGGAAAAGCTGACCACGACTCCATTTTGTTGCTCCCTGCCTACAGACAGAAGCTAAAACAAGAAGCTCCCACGCTGAGGTCTGTTCAACGCTGGTCCGACCAATCTGATTCCACGCTCCAAGACTGTTCCATCACGTGGACTGGGATATGTTTCGTATTGCGTCAGACAACAACATTGACGAATACGCTGATTCGGTGAGCGAGTTCATTAGAACGTGCGTTGAAGATGTCGTTCCCATAGCAATGATTAAAACATTCCCAAACCAGAAACCGTGGATTGATGGCAGCATTCGCGTGAAAATGAAAGCGCGAACCCCTGCTTTTAATCAGGGCAAGGTGACCGGAAACATGACCGAATACAAACAGTGTAACTATTCCCTCCGCAAGGCAATCAAACAAGCTAAGCGTCAGTATAGAGACAAAGTAGAATCGCAATTCAACGGCTCAGACACAAGAGGTATGTGGCAGGGTCTACAGTCAATCACGGATTACAAAAAGAAAACCAGCCCAGTCACGGACCAGGATGCCTTGCTCCCAGGCAGACTAAATAACTTTTTTGCCCGCTTTGAGGACAATACAGTGCCACTGACACGGCCCGCAACCAAAACATGCGGACTCTCCTTCACTGCAGCCGAGGTGAATAAAACATTTAAACGTGTTAACCCTTGAAAGGCTGCCGGCCCAGACGGCATCCCCAGCCGCGCCCTCAGAGCATGCGCAGACCAGCTGGCTGGTGTGTTTACGGACATATTCAATCGATCCCTATCCCAGTCTGCTGTTCCCACATGCTTCAAGAGGGCCACCATTGTTCCTGTTCCCAAGAAAGCTAAGGTAACTGAGCTAAACGACTACCGCCCTGTAGCACTCACCTCTGTCATCATGAAGTGCTTTGAGAGACTAGTCAAGGACCATATCACCTCCACCCTACCTGACACCCTAGACCCACTCCAATTTGCTTACCGCCCAAATAGGTCCACAGACGATGCAATCTCAACCACACTGCACACTGCCCTAACCCACCTGGACAAGAGGAATACCTATGTGAGAATGCTGTTCGACTACAGCTCAGCATTTAACACCATAGTACCCTCCAAACTCGTCATCAAGCTCGAGACCCTGGGTCTCGACCCCGCCCTGTGCAACTGGGTGCTGGACTTCCTGACGGGCCGCCCCCAGGTGATGAGGGTAGGTAACATCTCCACCCCGCTGATCCTCAACACTGGGGCCCCACAAGGGTGCGTTCTGAGCCCTCTCCTGTACTCCCTGTTCACCCATGACTGCGTGGCCACGCACGCCTCCAACTCAATCATCAAGTTTGCGGACGACACAACAGTGGTAGGCTTGATTACCAACAACGACGAGACGGCCTACAGGGAGGAGGTGAGGGCCCTCAGAGTGTGGTGTCAGGAAAATAACCTCACACTCAACGTCAACAAAACTAAGGAGATGATTGTGGACTTCAGGAAACAGCAGAGGGAACACCCCCCTATCCACATCGATGGAACAGTAGTGGAGAGGGTAGTAAGTTTTAAGTTCCTCGGCGTACACATCACAGACAAACTGAATTGGTCCACCCGGGTAGAGGAGAATTGTGTAGAAGGCACAGCAGCGCCTCTTCAACCTCAGGAGGCTGAAGAAATTTGGCAAGTCACCAAAGGCACTCACAAACTTCTACAGATGCACAATCGAGAGCATCCTGTCGGGCTGTATCACCGCCTGGTACGGCAACTGCTCCGCCCACAACCGTAAGGCTCTCCAGAGGGTAGTGAGGTCTGCACAACGCATCACCGGGGGCAAACTACCTGCCCTCCAGGACACCTACACCACCCGATGTCACAGGAAGGCCATAAAGATCATCAAGGACAACAACCACCCGAGCCACTGCCTGTTCACCCCGCTATCATCCAGAAGGCGAGGTCAGTACAGGTGCATCAAAGCTGGGACCGAGAGACTGAAAAACAGCTTCTATCTCAAGGCCATCAGACTGTTAAACAGCCACCACTAACATTGAGTGGCTGCTGCCAACACACTGACTCAACTCCAGCCACTTCAATAATGGGAATTGATGGGAATTGATGTAAAATATATCACTAGCCACTTTAAACAATGCTACTTAATATAATGTTTACATACCCTACATTATTTATCTCATATGTATACGTATATACTGTACTCTATATCATCTACTGCATCTTTATGTAATACATGTATCACTAGCCACTTTAAACTATGGCACTTTGTTTACATACTCATCTCATATGTATATACTGTACTCGATACCATCTACTGCATCTTGCCTATGCCGCTCTGTACCATCACTCATTCATATATCTTCATGTACATATTCTTTATCCCTTTACACTTGTGTGTATAAGGTAGTAGTTTTGGAATTGTTAGCTAGATTACTCGTTGGTTATTACTGCATTGTCGGAACTAGAAGCACAAGCATTTCGCTACATTAACATCTGCTAACCATGTGTATGTGACAAATAAAATTTGATTTGATTTGACTACATATCTACAATACAACACATTATTACACCACTACTCTACCACTATATATCTACAATACAACACATTATTACACCACTACTCTACCACTATATATCTATAATACAACACATTATTACACCACTACTCTACCACTATATATCTACAATACATTATTACACCACTACTCTACCACTATATATCTACAATACATTATTACACCACTACTCTACCACTATATATCTACAATACAACACATTATTACACCACTACTCTACCACTATATATCTATAATACAACACATTATTACACCACTACTCTACCACTATATATCTACAATACATTATTACACCACTACTCTACCACTATATATCTACAATACATTATTACACCACTATATATCTACAATACAACACATTATTACACCACTACTCTACCACTACATATCTACAATACATTATTACACCACTATATATCTACAATACAACACATTATTACACCACTACTCTACCACTATATATCTACAATACAATACATTATTACACCACTACTCTACCACTACATATCTACAATACATTATTACACCACTATATATCTACAATACAACACATTATTCCACCACTACTCTACCACTACATATCTACAATACAACGCATTATTACACCACTACTCTACCACTATATATCTACAATACATTATTACACCATTATATATCTATAATACAACACATTATTACACCACTACTCTACCACTACATATCTACAATACAACACATTATTACACCACTACTCTACCAATACATATCTACAATATGAAATCAATACTACAAAAAAATTACGATATTGAAATATGTGTATGTGGTGTGTGTTAGCATGTGTGTGTGCCTGTGTGTGTGTGTCCCTTCACTGTTCCATAAGGTGTAGTTTTTTAATCAGTTATTTAAATCTGATTTCACTGCTTGACTGAGTTACGTGATGTGGAATAGAGTTCAGTTGAGTCCTGGCTCTATGTAGTACTGTGCGTTTCCCGTAGTCTATTGTGGACTTGGGGACTGTGAAGAGACCTCTGGTGGCATGTCTTGTGGGGTATGAATGGGTGTCTGAGCTGTGTGCTAGTTGCCTAAATAGACAGCGTGGTGATTTCAACATGTCAATACCTCTCACAAAGACAAGCAGTGATGCAGTCAATCTCTCCTCTACTTTGAGCCAGTAGAGAATGACAGGCATATTATTAATGTTGTTTCTCTGTGTACATTAAAGTGCCCGCTGTGCTGCTCTGGGTCAATTGTAATTTGCCTATGTCCCTCTTTGTGGCACTTGACCATATGACTGGACAGTAGTCCAGGTGCAACACAAGTAGAGCCTGTAGGACATGTTTTGTTATTAGCGATGTCAAGAAAGTAGAGCAGCACTTTATTATAGACAGACCATCTTAGCTACCTATGCATCAATATGTTTTGACCATGACACTCAAAACTATCCTGGGTTACACCGAAGAGTTTAGTCTCCTCAACTTGCTCAATTTTCACATTATTCATTACAAGATTTACTTGAGGTTAATTGAATGATCTGTCCCAAATACGATGCACTTAGTTTAGTCACATGTGCAGAGTTGTGTGTGTGTGAGACCCCTGCTGGGTCGATCACTGGGCCACGCCCTATCTGGGTCCTTTTGGCCTGTCCCTAGGCTCTGTGCAGCGTTGAGTGTGTGTGTCTCTGCTCCTGTATTAAAGATGATCACAGTGTAACTGTTCTCTTTTCTACCATCATGTGAAAAAAAATAATAATAAACAAAGCGAACAGTGTTGCTGCCATCACGTGTGTGTGTGTGTGTGTGTGTGTGTGTGTGTACGGTTGATAGATTTCCCAGCACTCGAGCCAAGGCTTGTGATGGGATATAAAGGAGATGGATGGTGATGGAGAGAAATGGAAGATTAATTTCAGATTTATTTCTGTTTTTCTCTGTCGTTTTCCATCCCTGTGTTTTCATCACTCGCTTAATGAGAAGGTTAGGATGACATAAATCCCTGGCTCTGGTAGATATTTCTCCTCCGTGAAGCAGGATACATGATCCCTCGTTCACAAGGTGTTTGTAGGGGCTTGACTGTGATGTAGAAAGAGAAGCTAAACTCAGTCATGCAGACTTAGAAAGCCACTTAACCTGACAGCTCATTACAGCATGCACAGATGGCTCAATTGCATAAATCACTACCGAAGTAATAAATAACACTTAGTAGTAAAAATGATGAGAATAATGACATTTTTTAAAATATATTTTCAAAACCTTTACATTTTCTCTGAATGGAAATGTTATGCCAGACTGGCTCCGAGAATGGAGCAGTGTTTCTCTAGAAAAGTATTAAAAAGTTTGTCGACACCCCTTCAAATTCAGCAACACCCATTGCTAAAAGGTGTATAAAATTGAGCACACAGCCATGCAATCTACATAGACAAACATTGGCAGTAGAATGGCCTTACTGAGAGCTCAGTGACTTTCAACATGGCACCATCAGAGGATGCCACCTTTCCAACAAGTCAGTTTGTCAAATTTCTTCTCTGCTAGAGCTGCCCCGGTCAACTCTAAGTGCTGCTATTGTGAAGCGGAAATGTCTTGGAGCAACAACGGCTCAGCCACGAAGTGGTAGGCCACACAAGCTCACAGAACGGAACCGCAGAGTGCTGAAGCACGTAGCTCGTAAAAATGGTCTGTCCTCGGTTGCGACACTCACTACCGAGATCCAAATTGCCTCTTCAAGCAATGTCAGCACAATAACTGTTCGTTGGGAGCTTCATGAAATGGTTTCCGTGGCCGAGCAGCCGCACACAAGCCTAACATCACCATTGCACACAAGCCTAACATCACCATTGCACAATACCAGCTCTCGGCTGGAGTGGTGTAAAGCTTGCCGCCATTGAATTCTGGAGCCGTGGAAACGTGTTCTCTGGAGTGATGAATGAAGCTTTACCATCTGACAGTCCGACGGACAAAACTGAGTTTGGAGGATGCCAGGAGTACACTACCTGACCCAATGCATAATGCCAACTGTAAAGTTTGGTGGGGGAGGAATAATGGTCTGGGGCTGTTTTTCATGGTTCGGTCTAGGCCCCTTAGTTCCAGTGAAGATAAATCTTAATGCCACAGTATACAATGACATGCTAGACCATTCCGTGCTTCCAACTTTGTGGCAACAGTTTTGGGAAGGCCCTTTCCTGTTTCAGCAGGACAATGCCCCCGTGCACAACCGAGGTCCATACAGAAATGGTTTGTGGATGTTGGTGTGGAAGAACTTGACTGTCCTGCACAGACCCCTGACCTCAACCCCATCAAAAACCTTTGGGATGAAATGGAACGCTGACTGCGAGCCAGGCCTAATCACCTAACATCAGTGCCCGACTTCAATAATACTCTTGTGGATGAATGGAAGTAAGTCCCTGCAGCAATGTTCCAACATCTAGTGGAAAGCCTTCCCAGAAGAGTGGAGGCTGTTATAGCAGCAAAGGGGGGAACAACTTCATATTTATTCCCATGATTTTGGAATGAGATGTTCGACGAGCATGTCCACATACTGTTGGCCAGGCCAGATCAGGCCGGATCAGCTACCAAACAACACAGTGACTTAACCTCTCCTGGGTAGGGGGCAATATTTTCACCTCCGGATGAAAAGCGTGCCCAAAGTAAACTGCCTGTTACTCAGGCCCAGAAGCTAGGACATGAATATAATCGGTAGATTTTGATAGAAAACCCTCTAAAGTTTCTAAAACTGTTAAAATAATGTCTGTGAGTATAACACAACTGATATGGCAGGTGAAACCCAGAGGACAATCTATCCAGGGAAAATAAAAATTGAGGTCATAGGATTTTCCAATTGTTTTCTATGGGATGCCCTTATTATTTTTATTTAACCTTTATTTAACCAGGAAGGGCTCACTGAGATTTAACATCTATTTTTCAAGAGCGTCCTGGCCAAGATAGGCAGCACCAAGTCATTACAGAATTTACAGACAAACAACATGAAAAACTACAAGTAATCTAGTAAAAACCATAGATTACACAAGAGTATAACAAAATCAAAAACAGCAAATTAAAAACATTGACAGGTCAGGGAATCAGTCTCAAGATCATTCATCAGTGATTTAAAAATACCAATCGGGACAAGTTCTTCCAGTTTAAAAGTATTTTGTAAGGTGTTCCAAGACGATGGCGCAGAGTACATAAAAGCCCTTTTACCAAATTCAGTTCGGACATTTGGAACAGTTAGCAGGATAAATAAATAAATAAGACAAATAAACAAATAAAAAGGTAGTAAACCCAAAATGGCTTTGTAAATAAAAGTATACCAGTGACTGCTCCTACGAGTGACTAGAGAAGGCCAGCCAACCCTGGTATGCAAAGTGCAGTGGTGCGTAAGGGTTTTGCAGTTTAAAATAAATCTCAAAGTGCCATGGTAAAGGGTGTCAATTGATCTCAAACACTGAGTGGAAGCATTCATATATAAAATATCCCCATAGTGGAGTAAAGGCATAAATGTAGCTGATACTAGCCTCCTTCTGACTTCAAAAGAAAAACAGGCCTTATTCCTAAAATAAAATCCTAATTTCAGTTTAGATTTTTTTGTAAGATGTTGAATATGCAATTTAAAAGAGGCCGTCATCAATTAAAATTCCAAGATATTTATATGAGGTTACAACCTCAATCTCCTTGCCCTGACAGTAGTAATAGGTGAAAGGTTCAGAGGTCTATTTCTTGCTTTGGAAAACACCATTAGTTTAGTTTTGTCAGTATTGAGGATAAGCTTCAATTGACACAAGGTATGTTGAACTGTATAAAAAGCAGTTTGCAAGTTCTGGAAAGCTTTTGTAAGAGACGAGGCACAACAGTAAATAACAGTATCATCAGCATAAAAATGAAGTTGAGCATTTTGGACATTTTTGTCTAAATCATTTATATAAATATTGAATAAGAGAGTACCAAGTACAGAGCCTTGGGGCACACCATTAAAGACAGACAATTTAACAGACATAAGCACATCAAATTGAGTGCACTGAGTTCTATCAGACAGATAGTTAGCAAACCATGCAACTGCATGCTCTGAAAGACCTACACTCGACAATCTCTGCCTTAGTATAGCATGATGAACTGTATCAAAAGCCTTAGAGAGATCAATAAAAAGTGAGACACAGTCCTGTTTTTTGTGAAGGGCTTCAGTGATATCATTTAAAAACCTTCATGGCTGCTGTCACGACACGCTAGCTCCCTGCAGATGTCCTCCCTGAGGCTACATCGGTAGTGGTCTATCAAAGCTCTGTCGTTCCACCGACACGCTAGCTCCCTGCAGACGTCCTCCCTGAGGCTACATCGGTAGTGGTCTATCAAAGCTCTGTCGTTCCACCCCGCCCCTGCGGCCAAGGTCCGGAACTCCAGGGCAAAGTCCTGCTCCTCGTCTCCTGTCGCAGGTGGAACAGCCGTTCACAGCTCGGAATCGGTGGGTGAACTCGGGGTAGTGATCCCTCGCCGAGCCTGGGCCATTCCACACCACGTTAGCCCACTCCAGGGCTCGTCCCGTCTGACAGGAGACGAGGACGCTCACGCTCGCCTCCCCTGAGGGAGTAGGACGGATGGTCGCCAGGTATAGTTCCAGTTGGAGGAGGAACCCCTGACACCCAGCCGCCGTCCCATCATACTCCCTAGGGAGCGCCAAACTCAGGGCCCCGGAGCCGGATGCTGAAGCAGGGGTACGTGGTGCTGGTGGAGGGGGTGCTGGAGATGAGGTGGGAAGGCCACTCCTCTCCCATCGGTCCATCCTCTCCATCATCAGATCCATGGCCGATCCTATTCGGTGGAGAATGCTGGTGTGGTGGAGGACCCTCTCCTCCATCGACGGGAGAGGAGGTGCGGTATTCTGTCCAGCGGGACTAGGTGTGTGAGGTAAGAATCAGGCGCAGAGAGTTCCAAAGGGAGAAGTGCACTTTAATATGGCACCAAAATACAATGCCCAAACACAGGGTGCAAAAAATACAGACCAACCCAAAACACAGGGTACCCGGTCCAGAGCACGAACACACCCAACAACACGTAACACAAGATTAATCCCGCACAAAACAAGGGCGGGTTTACTAGCCTTAAATAAGTAAGCACATCAGGAAAACACAATTAGACACAGGTGAAACTAATAAGACAAAACAAACAGGAAAAGGGATCGGTGGCGGCTAGTAGGCCGGTGACAACGACCGCCGAGCACCGCCCGAACAGGCAGGGGAGCCAACTTCGGCGGAAGTCGTGACAGCTGCTGTAATTGTGAAATGCTTCTTCCTGAAGCGTGATTGGTACATTGATAAAATAGAGTTAGTAAATAACAACTCTTTTAGCTGTTCACTCACAAGGGTTTCAAGTATTTTCACCAGGGGTGACAGCTTTGAAATTGGCCTATAATTATTTTAAATAATTGGATCTCCCCCTTTTAAAAGTGGTAGGACAAATGCTGATTTCCAAATCTTTGGAATTTCATTACATTCCAGGGTTAGATTGAACAGATATGTAAGTGGTTCAGCTATGAAATCAACTGCCAGATTTAAAAAGCAGGGTTCCAAATGATCAGGACCTGCAGGCTTTCTCTGATCTAAGGATTTCAGGGCTTTATGTACCACCTGCACTGAGAATGACAAAAAGCAAAAAGTTTGACCAGCTCTCACTGGTTCATCCACACAGGGTTGTACAGAGACAGAGGACACTGAATCAAACAGCCTACCAGATGATACAAAGTGCTCATTGAAACAATTCTGCATTTCAGTTTTGTCACATACAGCAACAGAGTCCTTCAAAACACATGACGGTAATTCATTAACATTACTGTTACCAGACATAGACTTAATAGCTTTCCAAACCTTTCTAGGGTCATTCAGGTTATCAGTGGTAACAGACATAAAATATTCAGACTTGGCCTTCCTGAGAAGAAAATAACACTTGTTTCGTAACTGCCTAAAAATAAGCCAATCAGTATCAGAACATGATTTCCTTGCTTTAGCCCAGGCTAGATTACGGTCGTGAATAATACAAGACAGCTCAGAAGAAAACCATGGATTATCCCGCCCTTTAACCCTGAACCTGCGGAATGGGGCATGTTTGTTTACTATTTGGGAAAAAACACCATGAAAGAATTTCCAGGCAGTTTCCACATCAGGGATAAACTCAATCTGCTCCAGTCAAAATAAAACAAATCATGAAAGAAAGCCTGCTCATTAAAACACTTCAAATTTCTCTTACGAATAAAACGTGGGTTTGTCTTAGGAACATTAGTATTTCTAACAGCAACAACAGCACAATAGTCACTTAAATCATTACAAAAAACACCAACCTCAGAATATTTATGTGGAACATTTGTCAATATCAAATCAATCAGGGTAGATTTATCTGGGCATTTAAGATTTGGGCGAGTGGGTTAGTTAATCAACTGGGTAAGATTCATAGAATTACAAAACATTCTTAAATCATCAGACACCGGCTTTAACCAACACCAGTTGAGATCACCAATCAAGATAATTTCACTGGAAAGAAATTTAGACATAAGGTGCATCAGAGAAGAAAATTAATCACCGAAAGCAGAGGGGGGTCTATAACAGCCAATCACAGTTATAGAGAGACCTTTTGAAACCTTAATATTCAAAGCAAGAAATTCCAACCGTTTACAAATAGTTTCAGACTTTGCCACACTTACAAGGAATTTAGTTTTTACATATATAGCCACACCCCCACCTTAACTCGATCAGTGCGATACACATTGTAACCACTTATACAAATATCCTTATCAAGATCAGACTTGCTGAGCCAGGTTTCAGAAAACACAATTACATCAGCATCAGTTGATTTAGCCCAAATCCTAACCACATCCATTTTTGACAACAGGCTGCGTACATTTAAATGAAAAATACCAAAACCAGATCTAGATTTAAAATCAGAGGGGGTTTGGAGACATTGCATATCAGGGCCAGGGTTAGGTTGCACGTTACCTGATATCAACAAAAGAAGAATATCTAGGCACCTCTGTTTAATAACCTTGTACGGCTTCTCTTTTTTAAGAGACCTACTGCAAGCGAATTCTACAAGTGAGTTTCCAGACAGTACAAAACAGTCATTTAAAACCATTAGACTTTTGTAGTGAGTGCCAACTGAAGAAGATCTTCAAAGGTAAGGCATTAATTTTATCGCTATTTCTGACTTTTGTGGCTTACTGGTGCTCTTCCATGCCGTCCCTGAGAGGGGTGCGTCACTTGAGTGGGTTGAGTCACTGACGTGATCTTCCTGTCTGGGTTGGTGTCCCCCCCTTGGGTTCGTGTTGTGGGGGAGATCTTCGTGGGCTGTACTTGGCCGTGTCTCAGGATAATCAGTTGGCGGTTGAAGATATACCTGTAGTGGTGTGGGGGCTGTGCTTTGGCAAAGTGGGTGGGATTATATCCTGCCTGTTTGGCCCTGTCCGGGGGTATCGTCGGATGGGGCCACAGTGTCTTCCGACCCCTCCTGTCTCAGCCTCCAGTATATATGCTGCAATAGTTTATGTGTCGGGGGGATAGGGTCAGTCTGTTATATCTGGAGTATTTCTCCTGTCTTATCTGGTGTCCTGTCTGAATTTAAGTATGCTCTCTCTAATTCTCTCTTTCTTTCATTCTTTCTTTCTTTCTCTCTTACTTTCATTATTTATTTCTCTCTCTCGGAGGACCTGAGCCCTAGGACCATGCCTCAGGACTACCTGGCCTGATGACTCCTTGCTGTCCCCAGTCCACCTGGTCGTGCTGCTGCTGCCTGAGGCTATGGAAACATGACCTGCTCACCGAACGTGCTACCTTGTCCCAGACCTGCTGTTTTCAACTCTCTAGAGACAGCAGGAGCGGTAGAGATACTCTGAATGATTGGCTATGAAAAGCCAACTGACATTTACTCCTGAGGTGCTGACTTGTTGCACCCTCAACAACTACTGTGGTTATTATTATTTGACCCTGCTGGTCATCTATGAACATTTGGACATCTTGGCCATGTTCTGTTATAATCTCCACCCGACACAGCCAGAAGAGGACTCGCCACCCCTCATAGTCTCTTCCTAGGTTCCAGCCTTGCTAGGGAGTTTTTCCTAGCCACCGTGCATTGCTTTTGCTGTTTGGGGTTTTAGGATTGGTTCCTGTACAGCACTTTGTGACATCAGCTGACATAAGAAGGGTTTTATAAATACATTTAATTGATTGATTGACTAGACAGCCTCAATAGAGTACAGAAATAACAGTCTCACAAGACAGCCTCAATAAAGCACAGAAAGATCTCACAGAACTTCTGTCTTTCTCTCTCTTTCTTTCCCTTCTTTTCTCTCACTCCCTCTCACACCATTCTCTCTGACTGTCTCTTTATCCATCTCCCATTCTCCCTCCCTCCCTCCCTCCCTCTCTCCCTCCCTCCCTCCCTCCCTCCCTCCCTCCCTCCCTCCGTGTGTCTGTCTGTCTGTCCCCATATACATACTGGAGACAGACTTCCTGTCAGTCCGTCTGTTTGTCCGTCCATCCGTCTGTCCGTCTTTCTCTCTGCTTCTCATAGAAGCAAAGTGTAACGGTCACCAAGTATAATTTGCAGCGGTAGAGCCAATGGTTAGGCAGAACAAAGTGGTAATGTAATATAATATATAATAATGTAATATAATGTAGATCTGGAAGGGGAAGGGAACAATCAGTATGATTCTCCATTGCTGATGAGACGCCATCAGTTGCCTGCCTCTGTGTGTTGGAGACAGTCATGCAAATAAACACTGCTGTCAATTTACCCTCAATTGGCTCTGTGTGTGTGTGTGTGTTTGTGTGTGTGTGTGTGTGTGTGTGTGTGTGTGTTTTGTGTTTGTGTGTGTGTGTGTGTGTGTGTGTATATTGGTGTGTGTGTGTGTGTGTGTGTATTGGTGTGTGTGTGTGTGTGTGTGTTTGTGTTTTGTGTGTGTGTGTGTGTGTGTGTTTTGTGTGTGTGTGTGTGTGTGTGTGTGTTTTGTGTGTGTGTGTGTGTGTGTGTGTGTGTGGTGTGTTTTGTGTTTTGTGTGTGTGTGTGTGTGTGTGTGTGTGTGTGTGTGTGTGTGTGTGTGTGTGTGTGTGTGTGTGTGTGTGTGTGTGTGTGTGTGTGTGTGTGTGTGTGTGTGTGTGTTTTGTGTGTGTAGGTGGGTGGGTGGATAGGAATGTGCATGCTTGAGCCAAGAAAAGGAAGATAAATCATATTGAGAGGTGGAAGCTATAGTATCTACAGGCCACGGACTTCACTGAGATTGAACCCTGCAATCTTCCCCTCTTAAAACACAGATAGAACAGATAGATAGAACTCTCTCTCTCTGTCTGTCTGTCTGTCTCTCTCTTTCTCTCTCTCTCTCGGAGGTCAGCGTGGAGAGTCTAGTGCTTCGTGCAGACATAATTTCACGACTCACTGAGCTCTTTGTGGTTGTTTTTACAAAAGAAAACTGAACTATCAAAATGTCTTGTGTGATAGTTTCTACCTCAGGCGCGGAGGTAAAGGGTTATTAGGAGTACCAGATCAGAGGGAGAAACTAACCCTAGCTCCTAACTCTAACACTAAAACTAACCCTAGCTCCTAACTCTAACCCTAAAACTAACCCTAGCTCCTAACCCTTAATGTAAGTCTAACACTAACACTAATTCTAACCTTAACCCTAATCCCCTAGAAATAGCATTTGACCTTGGACCAAGGACACAACATTTTTCATTTACTGTTGTGGGAACTTCTGGTCCCCAGAAGAATAGTGAAACATGTCCACACACACACACACACACACACACACACACACACACACACACACACACACACACACACACACACAGACACAGACACAGACACCGTGCCTGTCCCTGAGAGGGAGGGTGAAATCTAAAGTTTCCTCATACGAGTCCAATAGACCCCTGCCGTGCGGTCATATTGTGCAGCATCTCTCTCTCTGGAGATCAATGATCCAACACAGCTCACCCTGGATGACCTCTCACACACGCATGCACAGACACACACACACACACACACACACAGACAGCTGATAGTGTGTACATGTTTGCCTCTATAACCATCAGCATCCACACACAACGGAGAGAAGGATAAATTGTGTATGTGTGTGTGTGTGCTCTCTCACCCTCTGTGCTGAGACCAGGGCTGGAGGTAAACTGGGCCACGTCTACGATCTTCACAGCAAACTGCTGTCCTGCGTCTCTGTTGATACATCTTCGTACCACACTGAATGGACCCCTGCACATGACCGAACGCACACATTAACATCTCATACCTTTTATACAGGACAGAAGACATTAACATCTCATACCTTTATACAGGACAGAACATATTAACATCTCATACCTTTATGCAGGACAGACCACATTAACATCTCATACCTTTATACAGGACAGACCACATTAACATCTCATACCTTTATACAGGACAGAACACATTAACATCTCATACCTTTATACAGGACAGAACACATTAACATCTCATACCTTTATACAGGACAGACCACATTAACATCTCATAGTAAAAGTAAAGATACCTTAATAGAAAAATTACTCAAGTAAAAGTCACCCAGGAAAATACTACTTGAGTAAAAGTCTAAAAGTATTTGGTTTAAAATTGACTTAAGTATCAAAAGTCAAAGTAGAAGTATAAATCATTTCAAATTCCTTATTTTAAGCAAAGCAGTTGGCCACATTTTCTTGTTTTTTAAATGAATGGATAACCAGGGGCTCACTCCAACACAGACATAATCTACAAATGAAGTATGTGTGTTTAGTGAGACCGTCAGATCAGAGGCAGAAGGGATGACCATGGATGTTTTCTTGACAAGTGCGTGAATTGGACCATTTTTCTGTCCTGCTCAGCATTCAAAATATAACGAGTACTTTTGGGTGTCAAGTAAAATGTATGGAGTAATTTCTTTAGGAATATATAGTGAAGTAAAAGTTGTCAGGCAAATTCTAACAAGATGGAGGTCGGCAGCATGACAGTGGAGATGCATGATGCGGCTAATTACTGGTGGTGCTAGCTGAACGCCAAGGACGACCAGATCTGGGCGGCTGCTGAGCTCGTTGAGTGTGCCATCAAGGACTTCCCACAGCCGTGGTAGCACTGCCTACCCAGCCAGGAATCCGTTGGAGAGGCTGGTCCAGGTGTGGCGGTTCCTAGTGGAGGTGCTAGAGGTTGACTTGCCAACAGAGGGGGCTGTTCCCGAGCCGGAGGCTGTTTCCGATGTCCGAGTTGCCCTCTTGGTCTTCTCCTGAGGGGGTGCCAATTACTACCGAGTTCTAAACTGCCTCTGGAAGCAATGTCAGCACAATAACGGTTCCTGTTTCAGCATGACAATGCCCCCGTGCACAAAGCCAGGTCCATACAGAAATGGTTTGTTGAGATCGGTGTGGAAGAACTTGACTGGTTTGTATTGAGCCTTGACCTCAAACCCCACGGACACAGTTAATTTCCTGTTCAGAGAATTGACATGTAAATGGGGCGTTGTTCGAGCACATAGTTATTGAATAGTAGTAACTTATCCTGACGGGACATACATTTTATTTCCCAGATGGTATTCATGCTCTAAAGCAGGAGGATTTAGCTGGTATAAAGACATATGTTTATTATCTCAACATGTATGTATGGTATTCATGTGCTTTGAATGTTAATCGAACAGATTGTGTAAGGGCTTGCCACTGGTCAGATGCAACATGGGTATTTAAACTCGGTCATTTCTTTGTTTGCAGGTCAGAGACAGACAGGTAACAGGTTGGCATGCTGCCAGGTACAGGATTGAGTTTATTAGGCCTCATTTTTGTTGGTCGTCCTGTTTATTTATTTTTGTAAATACGTGTACAGTCACCGGCTACATGATTTCTTCACCTTCCAAATAAAAAGCCTCACTTTGGCAAGAAAAATCCCCCGACTTCGTCAACCTTCTCACTGTAAAAATCCCCCGACTTCGTCAACCTTCTCACTGTAAAAATCCCCCGACTTCGTCAACCTTCTCACTGTAAAAATCCCCCGACTTCGTCAACCTTCTCACTGTAAAAATCCCCCGACTTCGTCAACCTTCTCACTGTAAAAATCCCCCGACTTCGTCAACCTTCTCACTGTAAAAATCCCCCGACTTCGTCAACCTTCTCACTGTAAAAATCCTCTCGCTGGGTCAACCTCACAACAAGACCTTGAGACTGTTTTATTTATTTAACCAGGAAAGTCAGTTAAGAACAAATTCTTATTTACAATGACGGCCTACAATGGCCAAACACGGGCGACACTGGGCCAATTGTGCGCCTCCCTATGTGACTCCCAATCATGGCCGGTTGTGATACAGCCTGGAATCAAACCAGGGTCTGTAGAAACACCTCTAGCACTGAGATGCAGTGCCTTAGACCGCTGTGCCGCTCGTGATGACACTACCCAGCGTTCCAGTTTAGCAGTTCCATCTCAACTCCAGTCACTTCTGATATTGTATCATTCTATGATGGGGAATTGTATTATCCAACACACAGTCAGTGAGAGGTGTTTAGTAAATACAAGGTTTCCACTGCCCTCCCTCACATTCCTCTCACAGTAGTTTGTCAGTGGCACAGAGACGAGGGCAGAGGTAGCACAGGGGTAAGATCTTCGTAAATACAGTCCTAGTGCTTACAGCACACGCACACAAACACACACGCACACAAACACACACACATGCACGCACACAAACACGCACAGTCTTGTACCCTAACCCCTAACTCTAACCACTACTCTTACCCTAACCTTAACCCTAACCTAAAAACCTAACTTTAACCCTAACCCTAAAACTAACCCTAGCTCCTAACTCTAACCCTAAAACTAACCCTAGCTCCTAACTCTAACCCTGAAACTAACCCTAGCTCCGAACTCTAACCCTAAAACTAACCCTAGCTCCTAACTCTAACCCTGAAACTAACCCTAGCTCTTAACTCTAACCCTGAAACTAACCCTAGCTCCTAACTCTAACCCTGAAACTAACCCTAGCTCCGAACTCTAACCCTGAAACTAACCCTAGCTCCTAACTCTAACCCTAAAACTAACCCTAGCTCCTAACTCTAACACTAAAACTAACCCTAGCTCCTAACTCTAACCCTAAAACTAACCCTAGCTCCTAACCCTTAATGTAAGTCTAACACTAACACTAATTCTAACCTTAACCCTAATCCCCTAGAAATAGCATTTGACCTTGGACCAAGGACACAACATTTTTCATTTACTGTTGTGGGAACTTCTGGTCCCCAGAAGAATAGTGAAACATGTCCACACACACACACACACACACACACACACACACACACACACACACACACACACACACACACACACACACACACACACACACACACGCGCACACACACACACACACACACACACACACACACACACATACACACACACACACACACACACACACACACATACACACACACACACACACACCCCTTCCTTGGAAAGCAGAGCCTCTCCTGCCTCAGGTGTGTGTAGGCTACACAGTTTTTGATTAAAGATGACACAGTTCACATATCCTCAGAGAGAGAGTGTGTGTGGGTGTTGCTCTTTCTCTCCTCATTTCCCTCCCTGTCTCCCTCTCTCTCTCCTCCCTATCGACTCCCCCCCTCTCTCTACCCCTCCCTCGCTACCCCTCCCTCTCTACACCCTCCCTCTCTACCCCTCCCTCTCTATACCCTCCCTCTCTACCCCTCCCTCTCTATACCCTCCATCTCTACCCCTCCCTCTCTATACCCTCCCTCTCTACCCCTCACTCTCTATACCCTCCCTCTCTACCCTCCCTCTCTATACCCTCCCTCTCTACCCCTCCCTCTCTATACCTTCCCTCTCTATATCCTCCCTCTCTCTACCCCCCCCTCTATACCTTCCCTCTCTATACCCTCCCTCTCTACCCCTCCTTCTCTCTACCCCTCCTTCTCTCTACCCCTCCCTCTCTACCCCTCCTTCTCTCTACCCCTCCCTCTCTACCCCTCCTTCTCTCTACCCCTCCCTCTCTACCCCTCCCTCTCTATTCCCTTCCCCATCTCTCTCTACCGATCTCTCTCTACCCCCCATCTCTCTCTACCGATCTCTCTCTACCCCCCATCTCTCTCTACCTCCACCCATCTCTCTCTACCCCATCTCTCTACCTCCACCCATCTCTCTCTATCTCCACCCATCTCTCTCTAGCTCTACCCATCTCGCTCTACCCCATCTCTCTTTCCCAACCTCTCTCTACTCATCTCTCTCTACCATCTCTCTCTACCCCTACCCATCTCTCTCTCTCCATCTATCTGTCTGTGTGAACTTTTAGTGAACTGAGTGAGGCAGCTTTTAACCAGGAGACAGAGATAATGTACACACACACACACACACACACACACACACACACACACACACGCACACACACGTCTAGATCACTGACTACATCAAGAAGCGGCAGTCAAAACTAGTGGTTATAGATAAAGATAGATGAGCAGTAAATATGTACAGTGGGAAGAAAAAGTATATGGACCCTTTCGAAAAACTTTTTATAGCTTTTTATCTGATCTTCATCTAAATCACAACAATAAACACAGTCTGCTTAAACAAATAACTAACAAACAATTATATTTGTTCATGTCTTTATTGAACAAACCGTGTAAACGCTCACAGTGCAGGTTGGAAAATTATGTGAACCCTTGGATTTAATAACAGGTTGACCCTACTTTGGCATCAATAACCTCAACCAAACAATTTCTGTAGTTGCGGATCAGACCTGCACAACGGTCAGGAGGAATTTTGGACCATTCCTCTTTACAAAACTGTTTCAGTTCCACAATATTCTTGGGATGTCTGGTGTGAACCGCTCTCTTGAGGTCATTTCACAGCATCTCAATCAGGTTGAGGTCAGGACTCTGACTGGGCCACTCAAGAAGGCGTATTTTCTTCTGTCCAAGTCATTCTGTTGTTGATTTACTTCTGTGTTTTGGGTCGTTGTCCAGTTGCATCACCCAACTTCTGTTGAGCTTCAAGTTGCGGACAGATAGCCTTTCATTCTCCTGCAAAATACCTTGATAAACTTGGGAATACATTTTTCCGTCGATGATAGCAAGCTGTCCAGGCCCTGAGGCAGCAAAGCAGACCCAAACCATGATGCTCCCTCCACCATACTTTACAGTTGAGATGAGGTTTTGATGTTGGTGTGCTGTGCCTTTCTTTCTCCACACATAGTGTTGTGTGTTCCTTCCAAACAACTCAACTTTAGTTTCATCTGTACACAGAATATTTTGCCAGTAATGCTGTGGAACATCCAGGTGCACTTTTGCAAACTTTATTTGGACAGCAGTGATTTCTTCCATGATGTTCTCCCATGGACACCATTCTTGTTTAGTGTTTTATGTGCTGTAGACTCATCAACAGAAATGTTAGCATCTTCCAGATACTTCTGTAAGCATTTGGCTGACTCTAGGATTCTCTTGAGCATTCTGCGCTGTGCTCTTGCAGTCATCTTTGCAGGATGGCCACTCCTAGGCAGAGTAGCAACAGTGCTGACATTTCTCCATTTA
The DNA here is from genome assembly GCF_013265735.2 of Oncorhynchus mykiss. Classification (NCBI taxonomy): domain Eukaryota; kingdom Metazoa; phylum Chordata; class Actinopteri; order Salmoniformes; family Salmonidae; genus Oncorhynchus; species Oncorhynchus mykiss. The sequence continues at coordinate 74,347,373 of NC_048567.1, forward strand.
TAGACAATTAGTCTTGCCGTAGACTGACTTTCAGAGATACTTTTGTAACCCTTTCCAGTTTTATGCAAGGCAACAATTCTTAATATTTTCTGACATCTCTTTTGTTCGAGGCATAGTTCACATCAGGCAATGCTTCTTGTGAATAGCAAACCCAAAATCTCCAATCTCAACTCCAGGTTAGTTGACTCCAATGAGCTTTTGGAGAAGTCATTAGCGTATGGGTTCACATTCTTTTCCCAATCTACACTGTGAATGTTTATATTACACTGCCTTGAAAAGTATTCACCCCCTTGGCTTTTTCCCTGTTTTGTTGCATTACAACCTGTCATTTAAATTGATTTTTATTTGGATTTCATGTAATGGACAAAACAGTCCAAATTGATGAAGAAAAAAATAATAAACGTGTTAAAAAAACAAAACAAAAACAGAATAGTGGTGCGTGCATATGTATTCACCCTCTTTGCTATGAAACCGCTAAATAAGATCTGGTGCAACCAATTATATTCAGAAGTCACATGATTAGTTAAATAAAGTCCACCTGTGTGCAATCTAAGTGTCACATGATCTGTCACATGATATCAGTATATATACACCTGTTCTGAAAGGCCCCAGAGTCTGCAACACCACTAAGCAAGGGGCACCACCAAACAAGCGGCAACATGAAGACCAAGGAGCTCTCCAAACAGGTCAGGGACAAAGTTGTGGAGAAGCACAGATCAGGGTTGGGTTATAAAACAATATCAGAAACTTTGAACATCCAACGGAGCACCATTAAATCCATTATAAAGAAATTGAAAGAATATGGCACCACAACAAAGCTGCCAAGAAACGTCCGCCCCACCTAAACTCACAGACCAGGTAAGGAGGGCATTAATTAGAGAGGCAACAAAGAGACCTAAGATAACCCTGAAGGAGCTGCAAAGCTCCACAGCGGAGATTGGAGTATCAGTCCATAGGACCACTTTAAGCAGTACACTCCACAGAGCTGGGCTTTACGAGAAGACTGGCCAGAAAAAAAGCCATTGCTTAAAGAAAAAAAATAAACCAACAAGTTTGGTGTTCACTAAAAGGCATGTGAGGGACTCCCCAAACATATGGAAGAAGGTACTCTGGTCAGATGAGACTAAAATTTAGTTTTTTGGCCATCAAGAAAAACACTATGTCTGGCGCAAAACCAACACCTCTCATCACCCCGAGAAAACCATCCCCACATTGATGCATGGTGATGGCAGCATGTTTTTTATCGGCAGGGACTGGGAACCTGGTCAGAATTGAAGGAATGATGGATGGTGCTAAATACAGAGAAATTCTTGAGGGAAACCTGTTTCAGTCTTCCAGAGATTTGAGACTGGGACGGAGGTTCACCTTCCAGCACGACAAGGACCCTAAGCATACTGCTAAAGCAACACTCGAGTGGTTTAAGGGGAAACATTTAAATGTCTTGGAATGGCCTAGTCAAAGCCCAGACCTCAATCCAATTGGGAATCTGTGGTATGACTTAAAGATCGCTGTACACCAGAGGAATCCATCCAACTTGAAGGAGCTGGAGCAGTTTCTCCTTGAAGAATGGGCAAAAATCCCAGTGGCTAGATATGATTAGCTTGTAGAGACATACCCCAAGAGACTTGCATCTGTAATTGCTGCAAAAGATGGCTCTACAAAGTATTGACTTTGAGGGGGTGAATAGTTATGTATGCTCAAGTTTTAATTTTTTTGGTCTTATTTCTGGTTTGTTTCACCCCAAAAATATTTTGCATCTTCAAAGTGGTAGGCATGTTGTGTAAATCAAATGATACAAACCCCCCAAAACTCCATTTTAATTCCAGGCTGTAAAGAAAACAAAATAAGAAAAATGCCAAGGGGGGTGAATACTTTCGCAAGCCACTGTATGTGTTCAATATAGACAATAAAAATACAATAATGACTGTGTTATTAGTATAAGTACTCTGTGTGACTTAGATGAAGATCAGATCACATTTTATGTCAAATTTATGCAGAAATCCAGGTAATTACAAAGGGTTCACATACTTTTTCTTGCCACTGTAGCTCTCCAGCCTGTGTGTGTGTATGTGTGTGTGGTTGACCATCTCTGGGCAGTGTGCCTCTGTACATCACGCTGCTGACGCTATGAAGATTTAATCTGCTCACCCTCTGCTATAGCATGTGTGTTTTAGGCACGCATAGCACACACACAGGTGTAATCATTTTGACGTGGCTGCCTGTAATTTGTTAAGGATACAAAATCCATTCCAATAATTCAAGCTCACGCACACTGGCACGCACTGGCACACACTGGCACGCACTGGCACGCACTGGCACGCACTGGCACGCACTGGCACGCACTGGCACACACTGGCACGCACTGGCACTCACACAGGCACTCACACACAGACTCACACTGGCACGCACTCGCACTCACACAGGCCCTCACACACAGACTCACACAGGCACTCACACAGGCACTCACACAGGCCCTCACACACAGACTCACACTGGCACACACTCGCACTCACACAGGCACTCACACAGGCACTCACACAGGCCCTCACACACAGACTCACACTGGCACGCACTCGCACTCACACAGACACTCACACAGGCACTCACACAGACACTCACACAGGCACTCACACACAGACTCACACTGGCACGCACTCGCACTCACACAGGCACTCACACAGGCACTCACACAGACACTCACACAGGCACTCACACACAGACTCACACTGGCACGCACTCGCACTCACACAGGCACTCACACAGGCACTCACACACAGACTCACACTGGCACGCACTCGCACTCACACAGACACTCACACAGGCACTCACACACAGACTCACACTGGCAAGCACTCGCACTCACACAGGCACTCACACACAGACTCACACAGGCACTCACACAGGCACTCACACAGGCACTCACACACAGACTCTTACAGGCACTCACACAGACACTCACACAGGCACTCACACACAGACTCACACAGAACTGGACAAGAACCTGACACTCTCAGCACACAGGGGGCCTACCTGGAGGTGACAGCATTCCCTTCCCCCCGAGACACAACTATGACAAAAGAACCAACAAAAACGGGTCACAACTCCTGCAGCTCCGTCGCACACTGGGTCTGCCCCTAGTCAATGGTAGGCTTCAAGGAGACTCTTATGGTAGGTACACATACAGATCATCCCTTGGCAGTAGTACTGTGGATTACTTTATCACTGACTTCAACCCAGAGTCTCTCAGAGAGTTCACAGTCAGCCCACTGACACCCCGATCAGATCACAGCAAAATCACAGTCTACTTAAACAGAGTAATACTCAATCACGAGGCATCAAAGCCAAAGGAACTGCAGAAAATTTGAACACACTAAACAAAAAACAACAGGAAGAGTTATCTATCCAAAACGGAGATGTATGGATAAACCACTTCTCCTTCCTTTTTGGCTCTATAACAAAGAACAAACAGCAAAAACATATACATGATCCATTACAAATCTTAGAATCCGCTTTTAAAGACTACCAGAACCCACTGGATTCTCCAATTACATTTAATGAACTACAGGACAAAATACAAACTCTCCAACCCAAAAAGGCATGTAGTGTTGGATGGTATCCTAAATTAAATGATAAAATATACAGACCACAAATTCCAATTGGCTATACTTAAACTCTTTAACGTCATCCTCAGTTCTGGCATCTTCCCCAATATTTTGAATACTTTGACTCAATTTGGCATGAGGGATGCAGCTTGAACCCCACCCTGTTCAACATATACAGTACCAGTCAAAAGTTTGGACACACCTACTCATTCAAGGGTTTTTCTTTATTTTTACTATTTTCTACCATGTAGAATAATAGTGAAGACATCAAAACTATGAAATAACACATATGGAATCATGTACAATAGTAACCAAAATAGTGTTAAACAAATCAAAATGTTCTTCCTCAAATAAGCCACCCTTTGCCTTGATGACAGCTTTGCACACTCTTGGAATGCAGAATTCTGCAAAAACATTCTCTGTGTACGTAAAACACCAAATAAATTCTACAACCACCAAACCTTTCATAAAAAAGCCATCACCTACAGAGAGATTAACCTAGAGAAGAGTCCCCTAAGCAAGCTGGTTGCGGTGCACTGTTCACAAACACAAACAGACCCCACAGATCCCCAGGACAGGCACACAATTAGACCCAACCAATTCATAAGAAAACAAAAAGATAATTACTTGACACATCGGAAAGAATTGACCAAAAAACAGAGCAAAGTGAAATGCCATTTGGCCCTAAACAGAGAGTACACAGTGGCAGAATGCCTGACCACTGTGACTAAGAGGGGGGAAGAGAGAGAGGGAGAGAGAGAGGGGGGGAAGAGAGATAGAGAGCGGAAAAAGAGAGGGGGAAGAAAGAGAGAGGGGGAGAGAGCGTAATATAGAGGGGGGAAGAGAGAGAAAGACAGAGAGGGAGAGAGGGGAAGAGAGAGAGCGGGAGAGAGCGAGAGAGATAGAGAGAGGCGAAGAGAGAGAGAGAGAGAGAGAGAGAGAGAGAGAGAGAGAGAGAGAGAGAGAGAGAGAGAGAGAGAGAGAGAGAGAGAGAGAGAGAGAGAGAGAGAGAGAGAGAGAGAGAGAGAGAGAGAGAGAGAGAGAGAGAGAGAGATGGGGGTTAGTGAGTATAATTGCTCCTGTCTGAAGTTAGTTACAGAGACAGAAACTCCTGAACCTTCAGAGGAAGAGGTATAGCGAAGTCTACATTTAAGTGTGTGTGACAGCAAGATAGAGAGAGAGTCTCTCTGAGCATAACAGGGACATTTATCATGCAATAAAGAATATAAAACACACACACTCCTGGCAGAGCTCCTGGATAAATAGCTTGGTGAAGGGAAACATTTTGAGGTTGCGAGCACATGAAAGATATTTCGATTTAACGGTTATTTGATTGGTAATTAGCGACGGTTAGGCACTTAAAACACACACTGTAAATTCCTACTCAGCCCAGCTCATCTCAGCACATGATTGTAAAACTAGGCAGATGAGCTCTAATGTTTTTGGGACTCTTGGTGGAAGCAGAGAAAGAGAGACAGTAAAACTGATGCAGTAATAGAGTCTGTCTGCTTTCATTAGTGAACGATCAACCTGCAACTATTCTAATGCTTTATTGAGACACATAACAACAACAACAAAAACAACGTGTGTGCTGTCTCACTGGGATCTTACAGGTCACGTCCAGCAGGAGGCGAAGGGTAGAAAGAGAGATGGGGGGGGGGGGTGAAGACGTTTGTGGTGACAGAGAGAAACATCAGTCTGGTTTTAGACCCCATCATAGCACTGAGACGGCACTTGTGAAGGTGGTAAATGACATTTTAATGGCATCGGACCGAGGCTCTGCATCTGTCCTCGTGCTCCTAGACCTTAGTGCTGCTTTTGATACCATCGATCACCACATTCTTTTGGAGAGATTGGAAACCCAAATTGGTCTACACGGACAAGTTCTGGCCTGGTTTAGATCTTATCTGTCGGAAAGATATCAGTTTGTCTCTGTGAATGGTCTGTCCTCTGACAAATCAACTGTAAATTTCGGTGTTCCTCAAGGTTCCGTTTTAGGACCACTATTGTTTTCACTATATATTTTACCTCTTGGGGATGTTATTCGAAAACATAATGTTAACTTTCACTGCTATGCAGATGACACACAGCTGTACATTTCAATTAAACATGGTGAAGCCCCAAAATTGCCCTTGCTAGAAGAATGTGTTTCAGACATAAGGAAGTGGATGGCTGCAAACTTTCTACTTTTAAACTCGGACAAAACAGAGATGCTTGTTCTAGGTCCCAAGAAACAAAGAGATCTTCTGTTGAATCTGACAATTAATCTTAATGGTTGTACAGTCGTCTCAAATAAAACTGTGAAGGACCTCGGCGTTACTCTGGACCCTGATCTCTCTTTTGAAGAACATATCAAGACCATTTCAAGGACAGCTTTTTTCCATCTACGAAACATTGCAAAAATCAGGAACTTTCTGTCCAAAAATGATGCAGAAAAATTAATCCATGCTTTTGTCACTTCCAGGTTAGACTACTGCAATGCTCTACTTTCCGGCTACCCGGATAAAGCACTAAATAAACTTCAGTTAGTGCTAAATACGGCTGCTAGAATCCTGACTAGAACCAAAAAATTTGATCATATTACTCCAGTGCTAGCCTCTCTACACTGGCTTCCTGTCAAAGCAAGGGCTGATTTCAAGGTTTTACTGCTAACCTACAAAGCATTACATGGGCTTGCTCCTATCTATCTCTCTGATTTGGTCCTGCCGTACATACCTACACGTACGCTACGGTCACAAGACGCAGGCCTCCTAATTGTCCCTAGAATTTTTAAGCAAACAGCTGGAGGCAGGGCTTTCTCCTATAGAGCTCCATTTTTATGGAACGGTCTGCCTACCCATGTCAGAGACGCAAACTCGGTCTCAACCTTTAAGTCTCTACTGAAGACTCATCTCTTCAGTGGGTCATATGATTGAGTGTAGTCTGGCCCAGGAGTGGGAGGGTGAACGGAAAGGCTCTGGAGCAACGAACCACCCTTGCTGTCTCTGCCTGGCCGGTTCCCCTCTTTCCACTGGGATTCTCTGCCTCTAACCCTATTACAGGGGCTGAGTCACTGGCTTTACTGGGGCTCTCTCATGCCGTCCCTGGAGGAGGTGCGTCACCTGAGTGGGTTGAGTCACTGATGTGGTCATCCTGTCTGGGTTGGCGCCCCCCCCCCCCCCCCCCCTTAAGTTGTGCCGTGGCGGAGGTCTTTGTGGGCTATACTCAGCCTTGTCTCAGGATGGTAAGTTGGTGGTTGAAGATATCCCTCTAGTGGTGTGGGGGCTGTGCTTTGGCAAAGTGGGTGGGGTTATATCCTTCCTGTTTGGCCCTGTCCGGGGGTGTCCTCGGAGTGGGCCACAGTGTCTCCTGACCCCTCCTGTCTCAGCCTCCAGTATTTATGCTGCAGTAGTTTATGTGTCGGGGGGCTAGGGTCAGTTTGTTATATCTGGAGTACTTCTCCTGTCCTATTCGGTGTCCTGTGTGAATCTAAGTGTGCGTTCTCTAATTCTCTCCTTCTCTCTTTCTCTCTCTCGGAGGACCTGAGCCCTAGGACCATGCCCCAGGACTACCTGACATGATGACTCCTTGCTGTCCCCAGTCCACCTGGCTGTGCTGCTGCTCCAGTTTCAACTGTTCTGCCTTATTATTATTCGACCATGCTGATCATTTATGAACATTTGAACATCTTGGCCATGTTCTGTTATAATCTCCACCCGGCACAGCCAGAAGAGGACTGGCCATCCCACATATGCTCTCTCTAATTCTCTCTTTCTTTCTCTCTCTCGGAGGACCTGAGCCCTAGGACCATGCCCCAGGAATACCTGACATGATGACTCCTTGCTGTCCCCAGTCCACCTGACTGTGCTGCTGCTCCAGTTTCAACTATTCTGCCTTATTATTATTCGACCATGCTGGTCATTTATGAACATTTGAACATCTTGACCATGTTTTGTTATAATCTCCACCCGGCACAGCCAGAAGAGGACTGGCCACCCCACATAGCCTGGTTCCTCTCTAGGTTTCTTCCTAGGTTTTGGCCTTTCATGGGAGTTTTTCCTAGCCACCGTGCTTCTTCACCTGCATTGCTTGCTGTTTGGGGTTTTAGGCTGGGTTTCTGTACAGCACTTTGAGATATCAGCTGATGTACGAAGGGCTATATAAAATAAATTTGATTTGATTTGATCAGCATACCAATAAGGAAAGAACACAAGCGTTACGTCTTATTCATGGGAGAAGTAGACTGAAAACAACAAAACCTAGCCAGTCTCCAGATGGCCTAGCCAGTCTCCAGATCTCGACCCCATAGAAAATCTTTGGAGTGAGTTGAAAGTCCGTGTTGCCCAGCAACAGCCCCAAAACATCACTGCTCTAGAGGAGATCTGCATGGAGGAATGGGCCAAAATACCAGCAACAGTGTGTGAAAACCTTGTGAAGACTTACAGAAAACGTTTGACCTCTGTCATTGCCAACAAAGGGTATATAACAAAGTATTGAGATAAACTTTTGTAATTGACCGAATACTTATTTTCCACCATAATTTGCAAATAAATTCATTAAAAATCCTACAATGTGATTTTCTGGATTTTCTTTTCTCATTTTGTCTGTCATAGTTGAAGTGTACCTTTGATGAAAATTACAGACCTCTCTCATCTTTTTAAGTGGGAGAACTTGCACAATTGGTGGCTGACTAAATACTTTTTTGCCCCACTGTATGCTACAGTCACAAGACGCAGGCCTCCTAATTGTCCCTGGAATCTCTAAGCAAACAGCTGGAGGCAGGGCTTTCTCCTATAGAGCTCCATTTTTATGGAATGGTCTGCCTACCTCTCTACTATGTGAGAGACGCGGACTCGGTCTCAACCTTTAAGTCTTTATTGAAGACTCATCTATTCAGTAGGTACTATGATTGAATGTAGTCTGGCCCAGGAGTGTGAAGGTGAACGGAAAGGCACTGGAGCAACGAACCACCCTTGCTGTCTCTGCCTGGTCGGTTCCTCTTTCTCCACTGGGATTCTCTGCCCCTATCCCGGTCAACAGCACTGCACCCCCCACAGCAACTCGCCCAAGCCTTCCCCATTTCTCCTTCTCCCAAATCCAGTCAGCTGATGTTCTGAAAGAGCTGCAAAACCTGGACCCCTACAAATCAGCCGGGCTAGACAATCTGGACCCTTTCTTTCTAAAATTATCTGCCGAAATGGTTGCCACCCCTATTACTAGCCTGTTCAACCTCTCTTTCGTGTCGTCTGAGATTCCCAAAGATTGGAAAGCAGCTGGGGTCATCCCCCACTTCAAAGGGGGGGACACTCTTGACCCAAACTGTTACAGACCTATATCTATCCTACCATGCCTTTCTAAGGTCTTCGAAAGCCAAGTCAACAAACAGATTACCGACCATTTAGAATCTCACCATACCGTCTCTGCTATGCAATCTGGTTTCAGAGCTGGCCATGAGTGCACCTCAGCCATGCTCAAGGTCCTAAACGATATCTTAACCGCCATCGATAAGAAACATTACTGTGCAGCCGTATTCATTGATCTGGCCAAGGCTTTCGACTCTGTCAATCACCACATCCTCATCGGCAGACTCGACAGCCTTGGTTTCTCTAATGATTGCCTCGCCTGGTTCACCAACTACTTCTCTGATAGAGTTCAGTGTGTCAAATCGGAGGGTCTGCTGTCCGGACCACTGGCAGTCTCTATGGGGGTGCCACAGGGTTCAATTCTTGGACCGACTCTATTCTCTGTATACATCAATGATGTCGCTCTTGCTGCTGGTGAGTCTCTGATCCACCTCTACGCAGATGACACCATTCTGTATACTTCTGGCCCTTCTTTGGACACTGTGTTAACAACCATCCAGGCAAGTTTCAATGCCATACAACTCTCCTTCCGTGGCCTCCAATTGCTCTTAAATACAAGTAAAACTAAATGCATGCTCTTCAACCGATCGCTGCCTGCACCTGCCCGCCTGTCCAACATCACTACTCTGGACGGCTCTGACTTAGAATACGTGGACAACTACAAATACTTAGGTGTCTGGTTAGACTGTAAACTCTCCTTCCAGACCCACATCAAACATCTCCAATCCAAAGTTAAATCTAGAATTGGATTCCTATTTCGCAACAAAGCATCCTTCACTCATGCTGCCAAACATACCCTTGTAAAACTGACCATCCTACCAATCCTCGACTTCGGCGATGTCATTTACAAAATAGCCTCCAATACCCTACTCAACAAATTGGATGCAGTCTATCACAGTGCAATCCGTTTTGTCACCAAAGCCCCATATACTACCCACCATTGCGACCTGTACGCTCTCGTTGGCTGGCCCTCGCTTCATACTCGTCACCAAACCCACTGGCTCCATGTCATCTACAAGACCCTGCTAGGTAAAGTTCCCCCTTATCTCAGCTCGCTGGTCACCATAGCATCTCCCACCTGTAGCACATGCTCCAGCAGGTATATCTTTCTACTCACCCCCAAAACCAATTCTTTCTTTGGCCGCCTCTCCTTCCAGTTCTCTGCTGCCAATGACTGGAACGAACTACAAAAATCTCTGAAACTGGAAACACTTATCTCCCTCACTAGCTTTAAGCACCAACTGTCAGAGCAGCTCACAGATTACTGCACCTGTACATAGCCCACCTATAATTTAGCCCAAACAACTACCTCTTTCCCTACTGTATTTATTTTATTTATTTATTTATTTTGCTCCTTTGCACCCCATTATTTTTATTTCTACTTTGCACATTCTTCCACTGCAAATCTACCATTCCAGTGTTTTACTTGCTATATTGTATTTACTTTGCCACCATGGCCTTTTTTTGCCTTTACCTCCCTTATCTCACCTCATTTCGTATATAGACTTGTTTCTACTGTATTATTGACTGTATGTTTGTTTTACTCCATGTGTAACTCTGTGTCGTTGTATGTGTCGAACTGCTATGCTTTATCTCGGCCAGGTCGCAGTTGTAAATGAGAACACGTTCTCAACTAGCCTACCTGGTTAAATAAAGGTTAAATAAAAAATATAAAAAAATTACAGGGAGTGAGTAACTGGCTTACTGGTGCCTTTCCATGCTGTCCCTAGGAGGGGTGCGTCACTTGAGTGGGTTGAGTCACCGACGTGATCTTCCTGTCTGGGTTGGCACTCCACCCTGGGTTGTGCTGTGGGGGAGATCTTCGTGGGCTATACCTTGTCTCAGGATGGTAAGTTGGTGGTTGAAGATATACCTCTAGTGGTGTGGGGGCTGTGCTTTGGCAAAGTGGGTGGGGTTATATCCTGCCTGTTTGGCCCTGTCCGGGGGTATCGTCGGATGGGGCCACAGTGTCTTCCGACCCCTCCTGTCTCAGCCTCCAGTATTTATGCTGCAGTAGTTTATGTGTCGGGGGGCTAGGGATAGTCTGTTATATCTGGAGTATTTCTCCTGTCTTATCCGGTGTCTTGTGTGAATTTAAGTATGCTCTCTCTAATGCTCTCTCTCTTCCTTTCTCTCTTTCTTTCTCTCTTTCTTTCTTTCTTTCTTTCTTTCTTTCTTTCTTTCTTTCTTTCTTTCTTTCTTTCTTTCTTTCTTTCTTTCTTTCTTTCTTTCTTTCTTTCTTTCTTTCTTTCTTTCTTTCTCTCTCTCAGAGGACCTGAGCCCTAGGACCATGCCTCAGCACTACCTGGCCTGATGACTCCATGCTGCCCCCAGTCCACCTGATTGTGCTGCCGCTCCAGTTTCAACTGTTCTCCCTGCGGCTATGGAACCCTGACCTGTTCACCGAACGTGCTAACTGTCCCAGACCTGCTGTTTTCAACTCTCAAGCCATATCTCAGACTGGCCATGAAAAATAAAATATTAAGATGGGCAAAAGAACACAGCCACCGGACAGAGGAACTTTGATAGGATGATTTCTCCTCAAGCTGTTGTGTGTATGGTCTCTGCCAGTAAAGTCCGATGTGATCTTCTTTACTCTGTAAAAGCCAAAATCAGTTAAACATCTTTTGAGTCAAAGTTAAGTAGAAAATAACGTGACACAACTATGACTGGGTCTGACTCAGTTTATACACAGACACACAGACAGAGAAGCCCGGTTGGTGGTGGCATGATGGTGGTGGTGGCATCAACTGTGTGTGTGTGTGTGTCAATTGTGTGTGTGTGTCAATTGTGTGTGTGTCAAGTGTGTTTGTGTCTGTGTGTCAAGTGCGTGTGTGTCAATTATGTGTGTCAAGTGTGTGTGTGTCAAGTGTGTGTGTCAAGTGTGTTTGTGTCTGTGTGTCAAGTGTGTTTGTGTGTGTGTGTGTGTGTGTGTGTGTGTGTGTGTGTGTGTGTGTGTGTGTGTGTGTGTGTGTGTGTGTGTGTGTGTGTGTGTGTGTGTGTGTGTGTGTGTGTGTGTGTGTCAAGTGTCCTGTGTGGCTCAGTTGGTAGAGCATGGCACTTGCAATGCCAGTTTTGTGGGTTTGATTCCTATGGATTCCACACACACACACACACACACATTAACAGCCTATACCATTAGTTAGAGGAGTGTCTCTCTGTCTGTATAGCTCACAAGTCACTGTCCATTAGAGGTTAGAGGGCATATGCTAATGAGCGGAAAGTAGATAGCAGTATCATTAACACAGGTTACAGAGGGAAGATGGGGGGGATGGGGGGCAGAGGAGGAGAGGAGGAGGGTAAGAGGGTCACTTCTTTTTTTCTATCCCTCGATTCTACTTGTGGCAAACAGGCTAAAACAGTCTGGTAGAAACTCTCTCTCTCTCTCCCCTCTCTCTCTCTCTCTCTCTCTTTCTCTTTCTCTCTCTTCAATTCAAGGGGTTTTACTGGCATGGGAAACATAGGCTTATTAATATTGTTATCATATTATAGGGCCAAAAAGATTAGTGGTTCATACATTGATCTGTCTTCTGACGTGCTGTTCCTTCTTTTTCCGTAGTGTATTTCTGTATTGTTTTAGGTATTCACCATAGTGAAGGAATAGGCTCAGGTTTTTTGGGGCTCTATGTTTTTTTGGGTTGGATAGGTTTCTCAATGTCCTTCTTAGGTTCTTGTATTCTTCATCAAACCATTTGTCATTGTTAATTTTCTTCAGTTTTCTGTTTTGACATTTTTAGATTTGACAGGGAAGCTGAGAGGTCAAATATACTGTTTAGGTTTTATACTGCCAAGTTTACACCTTCAGTATTACAGTGGAACATTTTGTCCAGGAAGTTGTCTAAAAGGGTTTTAATTTGTTGTTGCCTAATTGTTTTTTGGTAGGTTTTCACACTACTTTCCTTCCAACTATATCATTCCTTGATATTATTCAGTTCCTTTGCCTTTGATGCCTCATGATTGAGTATTGCTCTGTTCAAGTTCTGGAGTCCATGGAGAATAAGAGCACCTCCCAGCTGCCCAGTGCTCTGAGGCTAGGAAACCGTGTCACCACCAATAAATCCACTATAATTGAGAATTTCAATAAGCATTTCTCTACGGCTGGCCATGCTTTCCACCTGGCTACCCCTACCCTGGTCAACTGCCCGGCACCCTCCACAGCAACCCGCCAAAGCCTCACCATTTCTCCTTTACCCAAATCCACATAGCTGATGTTCTGAAAGAGCTGCAAAATCTGGACCCCTACAAATCAGCCGGGCTAGACAATCTGGACCCTCTCTTTCTAAAATGATCTGCCAAAATTGTGGCAACTCCTATAACTAGCCTGTTCAACCTCTCTTTCATATCGTCTGAGATTCCCAAAGATTGGAAGGCTGCCGCGGTCATCCCCCTCTTCAAAGGGGGAGACACTCTAGACCCAAACTGCTACAGACCTATATCTATCCTAACCTGTCTTTCTAAGGTCTTTGAAAGCCAACAAACAGATTACCGACCATTTCGAATCCCAGAGCAATGCAAGTGTAGAAGCACAAACTGCTACAGAACTATATCTATCCTACCCTGCCTTTCTAAGGTCTTCGAAAGCCAAGTTAACAAAAAGATGACCGACCATTTCGAATCCCACCGTACCTTCCTTCACTATGCAATCCGGTTTCCGAGCTGGTCATGGGTGCACCTCAGCCACGCTCAAGGTTCTAAACGACATCATAACCGTCATCGATAAGAGACATTACTGTGCAGACGTATTCATCGACCTGGCCAAGGCTTTCGACTCTGTCAATCACCACATTCTTATTGGCAGAATCGACAGTCTTGGTTTCTCAAATGATTGCCTCACCTGGTTTACCAACAACTTCTCTGATAGAGTTCAGTGTGTCAAATCGGAGGGACAGTTGACCAGACCTGTGGCTGTCTCTATGGGGGTGTCACAGGGTTCAATCCTCGGGCCGACTCTCTTCTCTGTATACATCAATGATGTTGCTCTTGCTGCTGGTGATTCTCTGGTACACCTCTACGCAGACGAACCCATTCTGTATACTTCCGGCCTCTCTATGGACACTGTGTTAACTAACCTCCAGATGAGCTTCAATGCCATACAACTATCCTTCCATGGCCTCCAACTGCTCTTGAATGCAGGGAAAACTAAATGCATGCTATTCAACCGATCACTGCCCGGCTCTGACTTAGAATACGTGGACAACTACAAATACCTAGGTGTCTGGTTAGACTGTGAACTCTCCTTCCAGACTCACATTAAGCATCTCCAATCCAAAATTAAATCTAGAATTAGCTTCCTATATCGCAACATAGCATCCTTCACTCATGCTGCCAAACATACCCTCGTAAAACTGACCATCCTACCGATCCTCGACTTCGGTGATGTCATCTATAAAATAGCCTCCAACACTCTACTCAACAAACTGGATGCAGTCTATCACAGAGCCATCCGTTTTGTCACCAAAGCCCCATACACTACCCACCATTGCGACCTGTAAGCTCTCGTTGGTTGGCCCTCGCTTCATATTAGTCGCCAAACCCACTGGCTACAGGTTATCTACAATTCTCTGCTAGGTAAAGCCCCGCCTTATCTCAGCTCACTGGTCACCATAGCAGCACCCACTCGTAGCACACGCTCCAACATGTATATCTCACTGGTCACCCCCAAAGTCAATTCCTCCTTTGGTCGTCTTTCCTTCCAGTTCTCTGCTGCCAATGACTGGAACGAACTGCAAAAATCACTGAAGCTGGAGACTCATATCTCCCTCACTAGCTTTAAGCATCAGCTGTCAGAGCAGCTCACAGATCACTGCACCTGTACATAGCCCATCTATCTACCTACCTCATCCCCATACTGTATTTATTTATTTATCTTACTCCTTTGCACCCCAGTATCTCTACTTGCACATTCATCTTCTGCACGTCTACCATTCCAGTGTTTAATTGCTATATTGTAATTACTTCGCCACCATGGCCTATTTATTGCCTTAACTCCCTTATCTTACCTCATTTGCACTCACTGTATATAGACTTTATGTTTTCTTCTGTTCTACTGTATTATTGACTATGTTTTGTTTATTCCATGTGTAACTCTGTGTTGTTGTATGTGTCGAATTGCTATGCTTTATCTTGGCCAGGTCGCAGTTGCAAATGAGAACTTGTTCTCAACTAGCCTACCTGGTTAAATAAAGGTGTTCTCAACTGGCCTACCTGGTTAAATAAAGATTAAATAAATAAAAATGATAAAGTAGTCCACAGTACTACTGCCAAGAGATGAGCTATAAGTGTACATAGGAGTCCCAATGGAGATTCTAGTGGGTAGCACACAGGAGGACATTTATCTTTGTTGAGATAAAATATATATAATTCTAACCAAATGTAAAATGTTCCTGTTTTGATTTATTTAATAGAGTGAGTTTTCACTATACCAAATTAGCATACCCCCTGAGTCTCTTCCCTGTTTCACACCTGCTCGTTTCGTGAATGGGACTACCAGTCCTCTGTAACCTAGAGGGAAACCAGTGGGTCCATCTCCTCTATACCATGTTTCTTGTAGAATGACAATGTCTGTATTTCTGATTTCTTTGGTGAAGTCCAGGTTCCTGCTCTTTAGGCCAAAGGCAGATGACCTCAGGCCTTGGATATTCCAAGATGAGATAGTGAAGGCTTTGTGTTCCATAAAGTGTCCAATGTTGTTAGTCATGTGGTCTCTCTCTCTCTTTCTCTCTCCCTCTCTCTCTCCTTATCACACTCTCTTCCTCTCTCTCTCCCTCTCTCTCTCCTTATCACACTCTCTCCCTCTCTCTCTCCCTCTCTCTCTCCTTATCACACTCTCTCCCTCTCTCTCCTTATCGCTTTCTCTTTCTCTCCATGTCTCTCTCTCCCCTTCTCTCTCGTTGACTCAGCTCTGCAATTACACATGCAGGCATTCACACACACACACACACACACACACACACACACACACACACACACACACACACACACACACACACACACACACACACACAGTGGGGAACCGGCAGGGCCTTCTAGGCCTAAGGATATTAAAGTATACATTTATTTATTACATTTCATTTTAATTTCTATTTCATCTTTACCATAATTGTAATAATTTTCCGATTTCATCTCTTCATTTTGTGTTGGAAAGAGAAGGGTTAATACTGAATAGAAAAAATTATCCAATCAGGGTAGAAAAATCTAGTTAGCTCAGCCAGCCATTGGCTAGGCCTTCAGAAGCTGGACAGAAGGCCTCTGCCATTCAACTGTATTAGAGCAGAAATTTGGAGTGACAGTGGAATGAACCAATCACATTTTGACTTGATCATCATGAGGGGCCACAGTGGCTCATGGGTCTGCGCACCCCCCCCCCCCACACCTTGCAAGGAAAACATTTTAGCAGCCCCCCTCATGACAGCGAACATTTAAAAAAATAATCTGCACATTTTGCCATGGGTTGTAGAGAAAATGTTGCAGTTTTAAAGCAAGTTTCCTGCAATGGTATACATTTTGCCATGGAGTAGAGATAAGATTTAGCAATTTTATAACTCATTTCATGCAATTCTACAAATTTTGCCATGGGGCGGAGAGAAAAATGTGTAGTTGTTAAAATGATAACTGATGATCGATGGGTCCCACCCCGGTCAGTAATTCAACCATGCTTACTACAAGTTTAGATAGCTGGCCCCTAGACTAACTTATCTCCCCCCCCCCCCCCCCCCCCCCCCCCCCCCAAAAAAAAAAAATTGATAGTAGTTTAATGTAATAGTAGTGGACCAAACTTTAAATGTTCACTAATTGAGTGATTGAAAATAAACAATGTGTATTCTATTACTCTAACTCTCAACAGTAAGTTGGGGCCACGACTGAGTTCCTAAATAAATTAAATTATATAAAAAAAACATTATTTTTTAAAACATTTTTTACTTTGGTACGCGGGCCTACAAAAAGGGGGCCCGCGGGCCACCAGTTACCCATAACTGGCCTAGTCATCACTACTGAGAGAGCAAGAGGTAATTGATTCATAATACAGAATAGAAGGCTGATACAATAACAGCCAATACAGTATGTGGCAGCAATACACTAATAGATTGTAGTCTGCCATGAAACCTTGAAAAAAGAAGAAGAGAACGCAAGAGAAAATAATCAGTCCGCAAGCAGTAGTTTTCCCACGCTGACGCTAGTAACGGGGTCCGGTTACATTTGGAAGACACATTTCAGTTGAACGCAGTCAGTTGTACGACTAGGTATCCCCCTTTCCCTTTCCTTTCCCTAACGTTAGTTAGCCTGTGTTGTAGCATGTGACAATGTTAGTTAGCCTGTGTTGTAGCATGTGACAACGTTAGTTAGCCTGTGTTGTAGCATGTGACAACGTTAGTTAACCTGTGTTGTAGCATGTGACAACGTTAGTTAGCCTGTGTTGTAGCATGTGACAACGTTAGTTAGCCTGTGTTGTAGCATGTGACAACGTTAGTTAGCCTGTGTTGTAGCATGTGACAACGTTAGTTAGCTTGTGTTGTAGCATGTGACAACGTTAGTTAGCTTGTGTTGTAGCATGTGACAACGTTAGCTAGCTTGTGTTGTAGTTGTGTGACAACGTTAGTTAGCGTGTGTTGAATTCGTGTGACGATGGCGACAACGGCTGCAGAAGCTGTTATCAACTTCAAGGAGAAATGTTGTTGCTAATTTGTTAGCATCACCCTTTTCAAGATGAACTTTTAAACTGTTTACAATGAGCATTATCTGGTGAAGGGCACTGCTTTTCTTTATTACAGCTGGCAATATAATGACTGTGAAACATTGTTACATTTAAACTTCAGATCACTGGTTAGTGTGATGAATGTGATAAAATATTTTTTTTTTGCAATGGGAAGTAATAGCTGGTTTGTTAATTTCCTTTTGGACATGAAATGGTTGTGCTTTTGTATTGGTATGACTTCATGGGGCCTACTGGAGGGAATGGCCTGCTTTTTCGAACACTATTTGATGCTGTGACAGCTGTCTCCTGTCTATCAGCCGTGGCTATGTTTTGGCTCTCCTGTCGTGTCCATGCCGGTTCTGTATGTGTAGCAGCCCGAAGCGCGGCCAAGCCTGTTTGATTCATTCATAGTGCCATCATAAACCACTGCTCCTCCTTCACTAGACCTACAATGGTCTGACTACAGAGGATATAATGTCGGGCGCTTTAAGGGATGTTATGTTTTCTGTTATATTCTAGATGTTGGGGTTTGATACAACGTATTGGAAGAGTTATGGTCCCTCTGAAGGCCTAGGTCCTATAGTCACAGTTCGCCCCTGCGCACGCACGCACGCACACACACGCACGCACACACACACACACACAGACACACACACACACACACACACACACACACACACACACACACAGGGCTCCTGCTGTGAAATAATGCTGCGATGACTAATGAGAAAAGAACAGAAAGAGAGAGAAAAATAAAAGTGAGAGAGAGAGGTTCAGAGAGAGAACTTTGAGGTTATATTTGAGTGAGAGGTAACCACGTCTAAATTGAGAGGCCTTGGGATGTGTGTGTGTGTGTTTGTGTGTGTGTGTGTGTGTGTGTACACTGTGCATTGCAAGTAGCACTCTGTTAATCCTGTGAGGTCATCAGAGGAAGGAGATTTTGTGGTGTGTGTGTGTGTGTGTGTGCACATCAAAGCAACAGCGCAGCATCTGAGGCTGAATGAAGAGTCGTGACTGTCTATTTTCATCTCTTTCTCTTTCCGCCTCTCTCTGTCTCTTTTTGTCTCTCTCTGTCTCTCTTGCTCTGTCTCTTTCTGTCTCTCTGGCTCTCTGTCTCCCTCTGCGTCTTTCTCTGTCTCTCTTGCTCTCTCTCGTTGTCTGTCCGGCTGTCTCTCTCTCTCTCTCTCTCTCTCTCTCTCTCTCTCTCTCTCTCTCTCTCCTCACACAGCAGCATCCAATCATATACAGTATGTGCTGTGTAGTTGTGAGAACCAATCACACATACAGAGATGATATACACTGAGTGTAATAAAACATTAAGAACACCTGATTTGATCATCAGGGCATGGACTCTATAAGGTGTCGATGCTGGCCGATGTTGACTCCAATGCTTCCCACAGTTGTGTCAAGTTGGCTGGATGTCCTTTGGGTGGAGGACCATCCTTGATACACACGGGAAACTGTTGAGCATGAAAAACTCAGCAGCGTTGCAGTTCTTGGAACACTCAAACTGGTGGGCCTGGCACATACTACCATACCCCATTACATGGCAATTAAATATTTTGTCTTGTCCATTCACCCTCTGAATGGCACACATACACAATCCATGTCTCAGTTGTCTTAATGCTTAAAAATCATTTTTTAACCTGTCTCCTTACCTTCATCTACACTGATTGGTGGATTTAACAGGTGACATCAATAAGGGATCATAGCTTTCACTAGGATTCACCTGGTCAGTCTGTCATGGAAAGAGCAGGTGTTCCTAATGGTTTGTCCACACAGTGTATACTGAGTGAATAGTGCAAACACACGTTTCTTCTAGGTAACAGTGTCTGAGTTACACACACTCGCACACACACACACACACACACACACACACAGACACACACACACACACTAGTGCTGAACGATTCGTGCTTTTAGTGGTCGGTTCAGTTTCATTTAAATTATTAAAAAAAATATATAGTGGATTTCGCTTTAGATTATATTTTTTTTTACATTAAGTAACTCACATTACTTTAACTCAGTATTTCAGTTGTTGTGTTTATTACATTTGTTTTATTGATGACTTCATTATTTCATTCCAAGTCAACATCTCATCTCTATAGAGATGCTGTCTACGCTGTCTGACAAAATCACTATTATGTAGTTCTTCAAAGTAAATAAGGCATATTTTTATGACTACTGAATACAAACTATCAATCACTTAGATCATGTATTTTCAGGTACAGATACCTCGCGAAGCAACTGCTTTCTATGCCTCTCCATTGAGCATTCTTCTCTTCTCTCCGTGTCTGCCCGCTACTAACCTAACGTTGCAGGTGTAAAATAAACATACCGGGACACACAACAGATTTTGGCCATCGTAGTTAATTACAAGGTTTTTGGCACTTAACTGTGTCGAATTTTGAGCTCTCGGACACTACAACTCCCTACTACATCGCACAGTTTGGGCTTGATCTGATTTATTTTTAGAGAAACTACGCAATGTGCGCATTGAGCTCAAAGGAAAATAATTGAAGGAGATGGGATTCAAACAATTGAACCGACGTCGGTCAATTAGTTGTTTTAAAACCTGCAAAAATAACATACATTTTCTCAGCACTAACACACACACACACACACACACACACACACACACACACACACACACACACACACACACACACACGCACGTCACTCTGTCCATTTAGATATACACATGTATACACACTTGGTTTTGATTTTATCAGGATCCCCATTAGCTGTTGCGATAGCAGCAGCTACTCTTCCTCTGGGGTCCACACAAAACATGACACAGAACATTAATAGACAAGAACAGCTCAAAGACATATATATTTACAATGTCACACACAGCCTACATATCAGTACAGTCGTGGCCAAAAGTTTTGAGAATTACACAAATATTAATTTCCACAAAGTTTGCTGCTTCTGTGTCTTTAGATATGTTACAGATGTTACTATGGAATACTGAAGTATAATTACAAGCATTTCATAAGTGTCAAAGGCTTTTATTGACAATTACATGACGTTGATGCAAAGAGTCAATACTGTATTTGCAGTGTTGACTCTTCTTTTTCAAGACCTCTGCAATCCGCCCTGGCATGCTGTCAATTAACTTCTGGGCCACATCCTGACTGATGGCAGCCCATTCTTGCATAATCAATGATTGGAGTTTGTCAGAATTTGTGGGGTTTTGTTTGTCCACCCACCTCTTGAGGATTGACCACAAGTTCTCAATGGGATTAAGGTCTGGGGAGTTTCCTGGCCATGGATCCACAATATTGATGTTTTGTTCCCTGAACCACTTAGTTATCACTTTTTCCTTATGGCAAGGTGCTCCATCATGCTGGAAAAGGCATTGTTCGTTACCAAACTGTTCCTGGATGGTTGGGAGAAGTTGCTCTCGAAGGATGTGTTGGTACCATTCTTTATTCATGGCTGTGTTCTTAGGCAAAATTGTGAGTGAGCCCACTCCCTTCTCCGATAAGCAACCCCACACATGAATGGTCTCAGGATGCTTTACTGTTGGCATGACACAGGACTGATGGTAATGCTCACCTTGTCTTCTCCGGACAAGCTTTTTTCTGGATACCACAAACAATCGGAAAGGGGATTCATCAGAGAAAATGACTTTACCCCAGTCCTCAGCAGTCCAATCCCTGTACATTTTGCAGAATATCAGTCTGTCTCTGATGTTTTTCCTGGAGAGAAGTGGCTTCTTTGCTGCCCTTCTTGACACCAGACCATTCTCCAAAAGTCTTTGCCTCACTGTGCATGCAGATGCACTCACACCTGCCTGCTGCCATTCCTGAGAAAGCTCTGTACTGGTGGTGCCCCGATCCCGCAGCTGAATCAACTTTAGGAGATGGTCCTGGCGCTTGCTGGACTTTCTTGGGCGCCCTGAAGCCTTCGTCACAACAATTTAACTGCTCTCCTTGAAGTTCTTGATGATCCAATATCCTTGCCTGTGAAGCCATTTTTGTGCAAAGCAATGACGACGGCACGTGCTTCCTTGCAGGTAACCATGGTTGACAGAGGAAGACCAATGATTCCAAGCACTACCCTCCTTTTTAAGCTTCCAATCTGTTATTCAAACTCAATCAGCATGACAGAGTGATCTCCAGCCGTGTCCTCGTCAACACTCACACCTGTGTTAACCTTTTGCGTGTAGGGAGCAGTATTTTAGTTTTTGGATAAAAAACGTACCCATTTGAAACTGCCCATTTGTCAGCCCCAGAAACTAGGATATGCATATAATTGTCAGATTAGGATAGAAAACACTCTAAAGTTTCCAAAACTGTAAAAATATTGTCTGTGAGTATAACATAACTGATATTGCAGGCGAAAACCTGAGGAAAATCCAATCAGGAAGTGCCTCTTATTTTGAAACCTCTCTGTTCCGATGCATGCCTATCCTCCATTTAAAGGGGTATCAACCAGATTCCTTTTTTGTATGGCTTCCCTAAGATGTCAACAGTCTTTAGACATATTTTTAGGCTTTTATTTTGAAAAATGAGCGTGAAAGATCACATTGCGTAAGTGGATAGGTGGGGGCTCTCAGTGAGTTTTGCGCTACAGAGTAAAGCGGGCATTGTTTCTTCCGGTGTTTTTGAAAAACCTACACACCGGTTGATATATTATCAAATATATATTTTAAAAACAACCTGAGGATTGATTATAAAAAACGTTTGACATGTTTCTGTGGACATTATGGATATTATTTGGAATATACGTCTGCGTTGTCGTGACCGCTCTTTCCTGTCGATTTCTGAACATAACGCGACAAACAAACGGAGGTATTTTGGGTATAAAAATAATCTTTTTGGAACTAAAGGAACATTTGTTGTGTAACTGGGAGTCTCGTGAGTGAAAACATCCGAAGATCATCAAAGTTAAACGATTAATTTGATTGCTTAGTGTACATAATGTTATGCTATGCTATCGATAAACTTACACAAACGCTTTGATTGCTTTCGCTGTAAAGCATAATTTCAAAATCTGAGACGACAGGTGGATTAACAAAAGGCTAAATTGTGTTTTGCAATGTTGCACTTGTGATTTCATTAATATTAATATTTTTTGGTAATATTATTTGACTGTGGCGCTATGCTATTCAGCGGTTGCTGACAAAAATGATCCCGCTAACGGGATCAAGAAGTTAACAAGAGAATCACTGACATGATGTCAGCTGGTCCTTTTGTGGCAGGGCTGAAATGCAGTGGAAATGTTTTTGGGGGGATTCAGTTCATTTGCATGGAAAGAGGGAATTTGCAATTAACTGCAATTCATCTGATCACTCTTCATAACATTCTGGAGTATATGCATATTGC
The DNA here is from genome assembly GCF_013265735.2 of Oncorhynchus mykiss. Lineage (NCBI taxonomy): Eukaryota > Metazoa > Chordata > Actinopteri > Salmoniformes > Salmonidae > Oncorhynchus > Oncorhynchus mykiss. The sequence goes on from NC_048567.1 coordinate 74,370,342, forward strand.
CATAATCCAAACTGAGGCAGCAGACTGTGAAAATTAATATTTGTGTCATTCTCAAAACGTTTGGCCGTGACTGATACACACAATATTTAGGTCAAATTGGGGAGAGATGTTGTGTGGTGAGTTTTTGCTTAATCTTTTTTTTTTAAACCAGGTTTTCTGTTCACTTGAGCAATCTTTGATGAAAGGGAGTTCCCATGTAATCAGAGCCCTGGTGACATGTCTATTGGGGTACGTGTGTGTATGCGTGTGTCAGTGCTGTATGTAATTTGACTATGCAAACAATTTTGAATGAATGTTTCTTCTAAAAACAAGAAGTGATGCAGTCAGCCTCTCCTCTACTTTTAGCCAAGAGAGACTGGCATGTATAGTATTAATATTAACCCTATGATTACAGTGAAGAGCAAGACGTGAATCTCTTTTCTGGACCAGCTGCAGTTTTTCTAGGTCCTTCTTTGCAGACTTGCAGACTGGACAATATCACATCAAGACACACATAATACACCTAAGCACTGTCCTCTGTTGTGTGTGTGTGTGTGTGTGTGTGTGTGTGTGTGTGTGTGTGTGTGTGTGTGTGTATATATATATGTGTGTGTGATGCATTATACTGCTACTGATGTACTGTCTAAGTGGATCCTACGGTGCCACAAATTTAATTAAACGCCTGACATTCACCAGCATCTGCCCAGAGACGCACACACACACACGCACCGACAGACAGGCACAGGAACAGGTAATGTCTCCAGTCCAGAGTTTTCTGTTCTGTTCAGAACCACAGTTTGGGTTCAGATTAGACAAAATTGTATGTTTGTTTATAATCTTTGTTACATTTTATTTTCTATTATTCATTGATGTTTTGTAAATCCATTTGAATTCAATCACTTTTTTTTCAATCACTTAGACTAAACTCAACCCAGTGTAATATTAGTGGACCACACTAAACCCAGTGTAATAGTAGTGGACCAAACTAAACCCAGTGTAATACTAGTGGACCAAACTCAACCCAGTGTAATAGTAGTGGACCAAACTCAACCCAGTGTAATACTAGTGGACCAAACTAAACCCAGTGTAATAGTAGTGGAACAAACTCAACCCAGTGTAATAGTAGTGGACCAAACTCAACCCAGTGTAATACTAGTGGACCAAACTCAACCCAGTGTAATAGTAGTGGACCAAACTCAACCCAGTGTTAGAGCAGAGGACCAAACTCAACCCAGTGTAATAGTAGTGGACCAAACTCAACCCAGTGTAATAGTAGTGGACCAAACTCAACCCAGTGTTAGAGCAGAGGACCAAACTCAACCCAGTGTAATAGTAGTGGAACAAACTCAACCCAGTGTAATACTAGTGGACCAAACTCAACCCAGTGTAATAGTAGTGGACCAAACTCAACCCAGTGTAATAGTAGTGGACCAAACTAAACCCAGTGTAATACTAGTGGACCAAACTCAACCCAGTGTAATAGTAGTGGACCAAACTCAACCCAGTGTTAGAGCAGAGGACCAAACTCAACCCAGTGTAATACTAGTGGACCAAACTCAACCCAGTGTAATAGTAGTGGAACAAACTCAGCCCAGTGCAATAGTAGTGGACCAAACTCAACCCAGTGTAATAGTAGTGGACCAAACTCAACCCAGTGTAATAGTAGTGGAACAAACTCAGCCCAGTGCAATAGAAGTGGACCAAACTAAACCCAGTGCAATAGTAGTGGAACAAACTCAGCCCAGTGCAATAGAAGTGGACCAAACTAAACCCAGTGTAATAGTAGTGTAACAAACTCAACCCAGTGTAATAGTAGTGGAACAAACTCAGCCCAGTGCAATAGTAGTGGACCAAACTAAACCCAGTGTAATAGTAGTGGAACAAACTCAACCCAGTGTAATAGTAGTGGAACAAACTCAGCCCAGTGCAATAGAAGTGGACCAAACTAAACCCAGTGTAATAGTAGTGGACCAAACTAAACCCAGTGTAATAGTAGTGGAACAAACTCAGCCCAGTGCAATAGTAGTGGACCAAACTAAACCCAGTGTAATAGTAGTGGACCAAACTAAACCCAGTGTAATAGTAGTGGAACAAACTCAGCCCAGTGCAATAGTAGTGGACCAAACTAAACCCAGTGTAATAGTAGTGGAACAAACTCAGCTCAGTGCAATAGTAGTGGACCAAACTCAACCCAGTGTAATAGTAGTGGACCAAACTAAACCCAGTGTAATAGTAGTGGACCAAACTAAACCCAGTGTAATAGTAGTGGAACAAACTCAGCCCAGTGCAATAGTAGTGGACCAAACTAAACCCAGTGTAATAGTAGTGGACCAAACTCAACCCAGTGTAATAGTAGTGGACCAAACTAAACCCAGTGTAATAGTAGTGGACCAAACTAAACCCAGTGTAATAGTAGTGGAACAAACTCAACCCAGTGTAATAGTAGTGGACCAAACTAAACCCAGTGTAATAGTAGTGGACCAAACTAAACCCAGTGTAATAGTAGTGGACCAAACTCAACCCAGTGTAATAGTAGTGGACCAAACTAAACCCAGTGTAATAGTAGTGGACCAAACTAAACCCAGTGTAATAGTAGTGGAACAAACTCAGCCCAGTGCAATAGTAGTGGACCAAACTCAGCCCAGTGCAATAGTAGCGGACCAAACTCAACCCAGTGTAATACTAGTGGACCAAACTAAACCCAGTGTAATAGTAGTGGAACAAACTCAACCCAGTGTAATAGTAGTGGAACAATCTCAGCCCAGTGCAATAGAAGTGGACCAAACTCAATCTAGTGTAATAGTAGCGGACCAAACTCAACCCAGTGTAATAGTAGTGGAACAAACTCAGCCCAGTGCAATAGAAGTGGACCAAACTCAATCTAGTGTAATAGTAGCGGACCAAACTCAACCCAGTGTTAGAGCAGAGGACCAAACTCAACCCAGTGTAATAGTAGTGGAACAAACTCAGCCCAGTGCAATAGAAGTGGACCAAACTCAACCCAGTGCAATAGTAGTGGACCAAACTCAACCCAGTGTTAGAGCAGAGGACCAAACTCAACCCAGTGCAATAGTAGTGGACCAAACTCAACCCAGTGTTAGAGCAGAGGACCAAACTCAACCCAGTGTAATAGTAGCGGACCAAACTCAACCCAGTGTAATAGTAGTGGAACAAACTCAGCCCAGTGTAATACTAGTGGACCAAACTCAATCTAGTGTAATAGTAGCGGACCAAACTCAACCCAGTGTAATAGTTGTGGGAACAAACTCAGCCCAGTGTAATACTAGTGGACCAAACTCAATCTAGTGTAATAGTAGCGGACCAAACTCAACCCAGTGTAATAGTTGTGGGAACAAACTCAGCCCAGTGTAATACTAGTGGACCAAACTCAATCTAGTGTAATAGTAGCGGACCAAACTCAACCCAGTGTAATAGTTGTGGGAACAAACTCAGCCCAGTGCAATAGAAGTGGACCAAACTCAACCCAGTGTAATAGTTGTGGGAACAAACTCAGCCCAGTGCAATAGTAGTGGACCAAACTCAACCCAGTGTAATAGTTGTGGGAACAAACTCAGCCCAGTGCAATAGTAGTGGACCGAACTCAACCCAATGTAATACTAGTGGACCAAACTCAACCCAATGTAATACTAGTGGACCGAACTCAACCCAATGTAATACTAGTGGACCGAACTCAATCCAGTGTAATAGTAGTGGGAACAAACTCAACCCAGTGTTAGAGCAGAGGACCAAACTCATATTCAGCTAGTCCCATAATATATATAATTGATTTTCCCAAGAAATCTGGACTGAATGGCTCAGTCCCATTAATTAATTAATTCAATCTCTGCTGAGTAAAGAGCTGTGGTTTTTAAACATAATTATGAATGCATTCCCTATTTTTCCCTCCAGGGAGAAACAGAGCTAAAAGCCATAGAGGATTTAGGTACTTAAGGCAGTTGATGTGGTTGATGTGGTTGAGGTGCTTAAGGTGGTTGATGTGGTTGAGGTGCTAAATGGTGTTTAAGGTGGTTGATGTGGTTGAGGTGCTAAATGGTGCTTAAGGTGGTTGATGTGGTTGAGGTGCTAAATGGTGCTTAAGGTGGTTGATGTGGTTGAGGTGCTAAATGGTGTTTAAGGTGGTTGATGTGGTTGAGGCGCTAAATGGTGCTTAAGGTGGTTGATGTGGTTGAGGTGCTAAATGGTGCTTAAGGTGGTTGATGTGGTTGAGGTGCTAAATGGTGCTTAAGGTGGTTGATGTGGTTGAGGTGCTAAATGGTGTTTAAGGTGGTTGATGTGGTTGAGGTGCTTAAGGTGGTTGATGTGGTTGAGGTGCTAAATGGTGCTTAAGGTGGTTGATGTGGTTGAGGTGCTAAATGGTGTTTAAGGTGGTTGATGTGGTTGAGGTGCTAAATGGTGTTTAAGGTGGTTGATGTGGTTGAGGTGCTAAAGGTGGTTGATGTGGTTGAGGTGCTAAATGGTACATAAATGTGGTTGAGGTGCTTAAGGTGGTTGATGTGGTTGAGGTGCTAAATGGTGTTTAAGGTGGTTGATGTGGTTGAGGTGCTAAATGGTACATAAATGTGGTTGAGGTGCTTAAGGTGGTTGAGGTGGTTGAGGAGGTTTAGGTGGTTGACGTGCTTAAGGTGGCTGATGTGGTTGATGAGGTTGAGATGGTTGAGGTGATTGAGGTGGTTGATGGGGTTGAGGTGATTGAGGTTGAGATGGTTGATGAGGTTGATGTGGTTGAGGTGATTGAGGTGGTTGATGGGGTTGAGGTGATTGAGGTTGAGATGGTTGAGATGTTTGAGGTGGTTGATGGGGTTGAGGTGATTGAGGTGGTTGAGGTGGTTGATGAGGTTGAGATGTTTGAGGTGGTTGATGGGGTTGATGTGGTTGATGGGGTTGAGGTGATTGAGGTGTTTAAGGTGGTTGATGTGGTTGAGGTGCTTGAGGTGGTTGATGAGGTTGAGGTGATTGAGGTTGAGATGGGGTTGATGAGGTTGAGATGTTTGAGGTGGTTGATGGGGTTGAGGTGATTGAGGTGTTTGAGGTGCTTGAGGTGGTTGATGAGGTTGAGGTGATTGAGGTGGTTGATGGGGTTGATGAGGTTGAGATGTTTGAGGTGGTTGATGGGGTTGATGTGGTTGATGGGGTTGAGGTGATTGAGGTGCTTGAGGTGGTTGATGGGGTTGAGGTGCTTGAGGTGGTTGATGAGGTTGAGGTGATTGAGGTGGTTGATGGGGTTGATGAGGTTGAGATGTTTGAGGTGGTTGATGGGGTTGATGTGGTTGATGGGGTTGAGGTGATTGAGGTGCTTGAGGTGGTTGATGGGGTTGAGGTGCTTGAGGTGGTTGATGGGGTTGAGGTGATTGAGGTGGTTGATGGGGTTGAGGTGCTTGAGGTGGTTGATGAGGTTGAGGTGATTGAGGTTGAGATGGTTGAGATGTTTGAGGTGCTTGAGGTGGTTGATGGGGTTGAGGTGATTGAGGTGCTTGAGGTGGTTGATGAGGTTGAGGTGATTGATGTGGTTGATGGGGTTGAGGTGATTGAGGTGCTTGAGGTGGTTGATGGGGTTGAGGTGATTGAGGTGGTTGATGAGGTTGAGGTGATTGAGGTGGTTGATGAGGTTGAGGTGATTGATGTGGTTGATGAGGTTGAGGTGATTGATGTGGTTGATGGGGTTGATGGGGTTGAGGTGATTGAGGTTGAGATGGTTGAGATGTTTGAGGTGATTGAGGTGGTTGATGAGGTTGAGGTGATTGAGGTGGTTGATGAGGTTGAGGTGATTGAGGTGGTTGATGAGGTTGAGGTGATTGATGTGGTTGATGGGGTTGAGGTGGTTGAGGTGGTTGATGGGGTTGAGGTGATTGAGGTGGTTGATGAGGTTGAGGTGATTGAGGTTGAGATGGTTGAGATGTTTGAGGTGATTGAGGTGGTTGATGTGGTTGAGGTGATTGAGGTGGTTGATGAGGTTGAGGTGATTGAGGTGGTTGATGGGGTTGAGGTGATTGAGGTGGTTGATGGGGTTGAGGTGATTGAGGTGATTGAGGTGCTTGAGGTGGTTGATGGGGTTGAGGTGATTGAGGTGGTTGATGAGGTTGAGGTGATTGAGGTTGAGATGGTTGAGATGTTTGAGGTGATTGAGGTGGTTGATGGGGTTGAGGTGATTGAGGTGCTTGAGGTGGTTGATGAGGTTGCGGTGATTGAGGTTGAGATGGTTGAGGTGGTCGATGTGGTTGAGGTGTTTGTACATGTCATGTGGCCTTGGCTACTCTGAGGAGTGACAGCTACAGTACAGGAGTGCAGGACTCTCTCTCTGTCCCACCTTCTTTGTCTCTCTCTTTCTCATCCCCCACGTAGATGAAATTAATATGTTACCATAGCAATCCTCTGGAGCACAGTGGCACGACACCTCTACCATCAACAAGTGAGCTCAAACAGTGTTTTCCCAAGATTACTTTCCGCCTCCAAAAAAACTTTCTGGGCCTCTCTAAGCTACAATTGTATGGGAAACACTGACTCCCTGTTTGGTTATGATCTCAGTAACTAGTTTCCTCTCTTCAGATTCTGTAAACTTAGCCCTGAGTAAAAGTTGTGAAAACATTAGAAGTACTAGCTTCAGGGCCACTGACTAGATCGATAATCTGTCCCCCTCTGTGAATGTTCATAGATTAGTCTTCCTTCTCTTTCTTATCTCTCTGTTCACTGTGAAATCTCTCTCGCTCCTCAGCCTACACAGTTCTGTGCTTCAGCTAAGAGTCATTCCATTGGATGGATTTATGAGCTCTTCAGTCAGTATGGCACGAAGCTAACTGAACAGAGCGTTTGTTGAGAAATGATTAGCTATTTGGCTAATGTTAGGCAACAAATCAGGTAGCTAATCCACAGTGCCATCTGTCTGTCTGTCTGTCTGTCTGTCTGTCTGTCTGTCTGTCTGTCTGTCTGTCTGTCTGTCTGTCTGTCTAATAGATACAAAAAAAACTGAAAGACACAGCAAATTTTGGCAACTATACTCTTAACCAGACTATTTCTTTCTTTCTTTCTCTCCCCTCCTCTCTCTCTCTCTCCCCCCTCCTGACATTAGTGTTCTCCTGAGGCACCATGTAAAGCTGTAATTGTCCCAGTGTCACTAGCTGCCATTTAATCAATGAACTAATCACTGATCATAATCTTGATGTGATTAGCTTGACTGAAACATGGCTTAAGCCTGATGAATTTACTGTGTTAAATGAGGCCTCACCTCCTGGTTACACTAGTGACCAAAATCCCCCGTGCATCCCGCAAAGGCGGAGGTGTTGCTAACATTTACGATAGCAAATTTCAATTTACAAAAAAAAAACTGATGTTCTCGTCTTTTGAGTTTCTAGTCATGAAATCTATGCAGCCTACTCAGTCACTTTTTATTGCTACTGTTTACAGGCCTCCTGGGCCATATACAACGTTCCTCACTGAGTTCCCTAAATTCCTATCGGACCTTGTAGTCATAGCAGATAATATTCTAATTTTTGGTGATTTTAATATTCACATGGAAAAGTCCACAGACCCACTCCAAAAGGCTTTCGGAGCCATCCTCGACTCAGTGGGCTTTGTCCAACATGTCTCTGGACCTAGTCACTGTCACAGTCATACTCTGGACCTAGTTTTGTCTCATGGAATAAATGTTGTGGATCTTAATGTTTTTTCTAAATCCTGGACTATCGGACCACCATTTTATTATGTTTGCAATCGCAACAAATAATCTGCTCAGACCCCAACCAAGGGTCATCAAAAGTCGTGCTATAAATTCTCAGACAACCCAAAGATTCCTTGATGCCCTTCCAGACTCCCTCTGCCTACCAAGGACGTCAGAGGACAAAAATCAGTTAATCATCTAACTGTGGAACTCAATTTAACCTTGCGCAATACCCTAGATGCAGTTGCACCCCTAAAAACTAAAAACATTTGTCATAAGAAACTAGCTCCCTGGTATACAGAAAATTCCCAAGCTCTGAAGCAAGCTTCCAGAAAATTGGAACGGAAATGGCGCCACACCAAACTGTAAGTTTGTCGTCTCAAATAAAACTGTGAAGGACCTCGGCGTTACTCTGGACCCTGTCTCTGCCTGGCCGGTTCCCCTCTCTCCACTGGGATTCTCTTCCTCTAACCCTATTACAGGGAGTGAGTCACTGGCGTACTGGTGCTCTTCCATGCCGTCCCTAGGAGGGGTGCGTCACTTGAGTGGGTTGAGTCACTGACGTGATCTTCCTGTCTGGGTTGGCACCCCCTTTGGGTTGTGCCGTGGAGGAGATCTTTGTGGGCTATACTCGACCTTGTCTCAGGATGGTAAGTTGGTGGTTGAAGATATCCCTCTAGCGGTGTGTGGGCTGTGCTTTGGCAAAGTGGGTGGGGTTATATCCTGCCTGTTTGGCCCTGTCCGGGGGTATCATTGGATGGGGCCACAGTGTCTCCTGACCCCTCCTGTCTCAGCCTCCAGTATTTATGCTGCAGTAGTTTATGTGTCGGGAGGCTAGGGTCAGCCTGTTATATCTGGAGTACTTCTCCTGTCTTATCCGGTGTCCTGTGTGAATTTAAGTATGCTCTCTCTAATTCTCTCTCTCTTTCTCTCTTTCTTTCTTTCTCTCTCGGAGGACCTGAGCCCTAGGACCATGCCTCAGGACTACCCGGCATGATGACTCCTTGCTGTCCCCAGTCCACCTGGCCATGCTGCTGCTTCAGTTTCAACTGTTCAGCCTGCGGCTATGGAACCCTGACCTGTTCACCGGACGTGCTACCTGTCCCAGACCTGCTGTTTTCAACTCTCTAGAGACAGCAGGAGCGGTAGAGATACTCTCAATGATCGGCTATGTAAAGCCAACTGACATTTACTCCTGAGGTGCTGACTTGTTGCACCCTCGCAACTACTGTTTTTATTATTATTTGACCATGCTGGTCATTTATGAACATTTGAACATCTTGGCCATGTTCTGTTATATTCTCCACCCGGCACAGCCAGAAGAGGACTGGCCATCCATCATAGCCTGGTTCCTCTCTATGTTTCTTCCTAGGTTTTGGCCTTTCTAGGGAGTTTTTCCTAGCCACCATGCTTCTGCATTGCTTGCCGTTTGGGGTTTTAGGCTGTGTTTCTGTACAGCACTTTGAGATGTCAGCTGACGTAAGAAGGGCTATATAAATACATTTGATTTGATTTGAATCACATGTATCATTCCCACGCACACCAAAGGCTCCCAGTTCATCTGCACTACAGTATCTCTGCTACTTCACCAGCGAGTAGATTCACTAGAACAGTGTATAGAAGTGCAGATATTCAGAATCACAGATGATTTTATAGCCATTGTAAAACAGAGTTAATGGTAAAATGCTGAAGACTTTGGTCTTGTGATCTCGGCAGTGGACTGGACGGAATCTGTAAGTCCATAAAATAAAGAATGCTGGTGGATTCCATATTCCATTCCAAGTCCCACACATCAGACAGTTGAAGAGGGTGAAACAACAGCAGCTATCTTCGACCTCTTCTATCCAGCACAATTGGCACTACTGTTCCTTTGTGACTAGTAGAAAAGAGTCTCACACCACACACAAAGGCTGAGTGTCACTGGTATATGAAGTGATTGAGGGGGAAGAGCCGGCCGGAGCAGGGCTTGAACTAGTAATCCTGCTGTTGCAAGGCAAACACACAGTCTCCTGTGCCACAAAGGTCTAGACCTCTTGGAAGAGGCCGTAGTAGCATACACTTAACATCCAGGGAGACTAATGTCATTTAAATAGAAATTATCGTTGAACCACTCCAGACTAAAACTTTATTTGTAGAGTACTTACGACTGTCCTTGAAACAGTCATGATATGTTCTTCAAAAGAGAGATCAGGGTCCAGAGTAACGCCGAGGTCCTCGTAAGCACATAAGCACTTCATTACATATTCATAACCCATACATACTGCATTCATGAGCAGTACTGTACATAATGTCAACAGTGTTCTCTCTTAGTGTTACCAAGAGAGAACACTGTAAAGTCAGTGACACAATAACGCTCCAGTCATATTCCCCTAACTCTTCACTGATCCTCTCAGTGATCTCTACTTTTAAACTTTCTACTTTTAAACTCGGACAAAACAGAGATGCTTGCTCTAGGTCCCAAGAAACAAAGAGATCCTCTGTTGAATCCGACAATTAATCTTAATGGTTGTACAGTCGTCTCAAATAAAACTGTGAAGGACCTCGGCGTTACTCTGGACCCTGATCTCTCTTTTGAAGAACATATCATGACTGTTTCAAGGACAGCTTTTTTCCATCTACGTAACATTGCAAAAATCAGGAACTTTCTGTCCAAAAATGATGCAGAAAAATTAATCCATGCTTTTGTCACTTCTAGGTTAGACTACTGCAATGCTCTACTTTCCGGCTACCCGGATAAAGCACTAAATAAACTTCAGTTAGTGCTAAATACGGCTGCTAGAATCCTGACTAGAACCAAAAAATTTGATCATATTACTCCAGTGCTAGCCTCCCTACACTGGCTTCCTGTCAAGGCAAGGGCTGATTTCAAGGTTTTACTGCTAACCTACAAAGCATTACATGGGCTTGCTCCTACCTATCTCTCTGATTTGGTACCGCTGTACATACCTACACGTACGCTACGGTCACAAGACGCAGGCCTCCTAATTGTCCCTAGAATTTCTAAGCAAACAGCTGGGGGCAGGGCTTTCTCCTATAGAGCTCCATTTTTATGGAATGGTCTGCCTACCCATGTGAGAGATGCACACTCGGTCTCAACCTTTATGTCTTTACTGAAGACTCATCTCTTCAGTGGGTCATATGATTGAGTGTAGTCTGGCCCAGGAGTGGGAAGGTGAACGGAAAGGCTCTGGAGCAACAAACCGCCCTTGCTGTCTCTGCCTGGCTGGTTCCCCTCTTTCCACTGGGATTCTCTGCCTCTAACCCTATTACAGGGGCTGAGTCACTGGCTTACTGGGGCTCTCTCATACCGTCCCTGGGAGGGGTGCGTCACCTGAGTGGGTTGAGTCACTGATGTGATCATCCTGTCTGGGTTGGCGCCCCCCCCCCCCCTTGGGTTGTGCCGTGGCGGAGATCTTTGTGGCCTATACTCAGCCTTGTCTCAAGATGGTAAGTTGGTGGTTGAAGATATCCCTCTAGTGGTGTGGGGGCTGTGCTTTGGCAAAGTGGGTGGGGTTATATCCTTCCTGTTTGGCCCTGTCCGGGGGTGTCCTCGGATGGGGCCACAGTGTCTCCTGACCCCTCCTGTCTCAGCCTCCAGTATTTATGCTGCAGTAGTTTATGTGTCGGGGGGCTAGGGTCAGTTTGTTATATCTGGAGTACTTCTCCTATCCTATCCTGTGTCCTGTGTGAATTTAAGTATGCTCTCTCTAATTCTCTCTTTCTCTCTTTCTTTCTCTCTCTCGGAGGACCTGAGCCCTAGGACCATGCCTCAGGACTACCTGACATGATGACTCCTTGCTGTCCCCAGTCCACCTGTCCGTGCTTCTGCTTCAGTTTCAACTGTTCTGCCTGTGATTATTATTATTTGACCATGCTGGTCATTTATGAACATTTGAACATCTTGGCCATGTTCTGTTATAATCTCCACCCGGCACAGCCAGAAGAGGACTGGCCACCCCCACATAGCCTGGTTCCTCTCTAGGTTTCTTCCTAGGATTTGGCCTTTCTAGGGAGTTTTTCCTAGCCACCGTGCTTCTACACCTGCATTGCTTGCTGTTTGGGGTTTTAGGCTGTACAACAGTTTGAGATATCAGCTGATGTACGAAAGGCTATATAAATACATTTGATTTGATTTGATCTCCTTTACCAGTGATGCTGCTAGTGGATTAAAAGTTAATGGTTTAGAATAATGATGCTCCATTTGTTTTTGTTTTCTCTCTCTCTCTCTCTCTCTCTCTGGATCTCTCAATTCAATTCAAGGGGCTTTATTGGCATGGGAACATATGTTTACATTGCCAAAGCAAGTGAAATAGATAATAAACAATAGTGAAATAAACAATAAAAAATGAACAGTAAACATTACTCACAAATGTTCCAAAAGAACAAAGACATTTCAAATGTCATATTATGTCTTGTAATGATGTGCAAATAGTTAAAAGTACAAAATGGAAAATAAATAAACATAAATATGGTTTGTATTTACAATGGGTTTTGTTCTTCACTGGTTGCCCTTTGTTTGTTGCAACAGGTCACAAATCTTACTGCTGTGATGACACACTGTGGTATTTCACCCAGTAGATATGGGAGTTTATCAAAATTGGATTTGTTTTGGAATTCTTTGTAATCTGAGGGAACTATGTGTCTCTAATATGGTCATATATTTGACAGGAGTGAAGGAAGTGAAGCTCAGTTTCCACCTCACTTTGTGGGCAGTGAGCACATAGCCTGTCATCTCTTGACAGCCAGGTCTGCCTATGGCGGCCTTTCTCAATAGCAAGGCTATGCTCACTGAGTCTGTACATAATCAAAGCTTTCCTTAAGTTTGGGTCAGTCACAGTGGTCAGGTATTCTGCCACTGTATACTCTCTGTTTAGGGCCAAATAGCCCTCTCTCTCTCTCTCTCTCTCTCTCTCTCTTTCTCCTCCCATCCACTCTCTTCCTACTCTCCTCTCACCTCTATCCTCCCCTCCTCCATCATCCTCCCTTCCTCTCGCTGTCTTCTCCTCCTCTCTCTGTCCTCTTATCCTATTGATCCTTTTCTCATCTCTTTTTTTCCTCCCTTTCTTCCTCCATAGTAAATCATTGATAAGCTGCAGGCCCATAACCACAGCAGAGCAACAGAGGATTAGAAAACATTTAAAACCAAACTGACTCCACACAGAGACAACATGTTTATAGTCGATAGGCTCTGATCTGCCACAACATCTATATCCCCCATGGATCATAACAGAGCACTACAGACAAGAAACACACGCACAAATACTCACTCCTCTGATCCAGTTCCTCTCTCTCTCTCTCGCTCACTCTCTCTCTCAGTCTCTTTCTCTCTGTCTCTCGCTCTCTCTCTCTCTCTCTCTCTCAGTCTCTCTCTCCCTCTCTCTCTCTCTCTCTCTCTCTCTCTCTCTCTCTCTCTCTCCCTCTCTCTCTCTCTCTCTCTTGTAACAGTATAGCTTCCGTCCCACTCCTCGCTCCTACCTGGGCTCCAACCAGGGACCCTCTGCACACATCAACAACAGCCACTCTCAAAGCATCATTACCCATCGCGCCACAAAAGCCACGGCCCTTGCAGAGCAAGGGGAACAACTACTTCAAGGTCTCAGAGCAAGTGACGTCACAGATTGAAACGCTATTAGCGCGCACCACCGCTAAAGCAGCAGAAGTGAGTGTATATGAATGTGTGTATGAATGCATGTGTCCCGTTAAAACACACTGTGGTTGGTTTTCATGAGGCATCGCTCTGTGTTGTGGGAGAGAGGCAATTAGGCTGGGGATCCTGGCACTGTCACACACACACACAGACATGTTTTAACAGTCAGTCTGCATGAGTACGGCCCGCCAGTGTTTTGGCTCATCTATTGCTAGCGAGCTGTGATGCATTACATACTACAGAGAGGAAACCACTGACACAGTCATTTACATGATGCCAAAATATGTCTGAGACACTGAGCGATGTACCTGATCAAATGATTTACTGCTAGATATTTTCCCGGGAGGGAGGGAGGGAGGGAGGGAGATGCACACACATTGATGAATGGTGAAACTGGTAGATCAGTTTGTCTTCTGACCCAAACACAATTCTGGCAGCTCAAAACACTACAGTGAGAAATAGTGAGAACCCTCCTCTAAGCCTGGTCTGGATCTGTGACTGGTCATTTATGAACATTTGAACATCTTGGCCATGTTCTGTTATAATCTCCACCCGGCACAGCCAGAAGAGGACTGGCCACCCCCACATAGCCTGGTTCCTCTCTAGGTTTCTTCCTACGTTTTGGCCTTTCTAGGGAGTTTTTCCTAGCCACCATGCTTCTACACCTGCATTGCCTGCTGTTTTACGGTTTTAGGGTGGGTTTCTGTACAGCACTTTGAGATATCAGCTGATGTACGAAGGGCTATATAAATACATTTGATTTGATTTGATTTGATCTTCAGCCCAAATATTATCCGTCTCTCTCCAATCACACCGGTAGGAACTCACAAATACGCACACACATCCACTGCCAGGCTCAGCTGGGCTCTGTGTGTTGAGGAATAATACAGCTAACATGTATCCAAACAAACAAATAAATGTGCTATTTTATTACTTTAAGATTATTATTGTGTTCTGCTGTCCATCTCTGTTACAATACACTCTTCGAAAAAAGGGTTCCATAGGGGTTCTTCAGCTGTTCCCAAAGGAGAACCTCTGTGGAAAGGGTTCTACATGGAACCAAAAAGGGTTCACCCCTGGAACCAAAAGGGTTCTACCTGCAACCAAAAAGTTTTATTCAAAGGGCTCTCCTACTGTGCATTTGGAAAGTTTTCAGACTCCTTGACTTTTTCCACATTTTGCTATGCTACAGCCTTATTCTAAAACAGATCAAATAAATAAAAAATGATGTCTACACACAATAACCCAGAATGACAAGGTGAAAACAGGTGTTTAGAAATCTTTGCAAATGTATTACCTTAAAAACAGAAATACCTTATTAGTATTCAGACCCTTTGCTATGAGACTCAAAATTGAGCTCAGGTGCATCCTGTTTCATTGATCATCCTTGAGATGTTTCTACAACTTGATTGGAGTCCACCTGTGGTAAATTCAATTGATTGGACATGATTTGGAAAGGCACAGATCCATCTATATAAGGTCCCACAGTTGGCAGTGCATGTCAGAGCAAAAACCAAGCCAAGCCAGGATTGTGTCGAGGCACAGATCTATGGAAGGGTACTAAAAATGTCTGCAGCATTGAAGGTCCCCAAGAACACAGTGGCCTCCATCATTCTTAAATAGAAGAAGTTTGGAACCACCAAGACTTTTCCAAGAGCTGGCCGCCCGGCCAAACTTAGTAATCGGGGGAGAAGGGCCTTGGTCAGGGAGGTGACGAAGAACCCGATGGTCACTGTGCCTGAACTCCAGAGTTCCTCTGTGAAGATGGGAGAACCTTCTGGGAGGACAACCATCTCTGCAGCACTCCACCAATCAAACCTTTATGGTAGTGGCCAGACGGAAGCCACCCCTCAGTACAAGGCACATGAAAGCCTGCTTGGAGTTTGCCAAAAGGCACCTAAAGGACTCTCAGACTATAACAAACAACATTCTCTGGTCTGAGGAAACCAGGATTGAACTCTTTGGTTTGAATGCCATGCAAGGGTCACGTCTGTAGGAAACCTGGCCCCATCCCTTCGGTGAAGATGTTTTTCAGTGGCAGGGACTGGGAGACAAGTCAGGATCGAGGGAAAATGAACGGAGAAAAGTACAGAGATCCTTGATAAAAACCTCCTCTAGTGTGCTCAGGACCTCAGACTGGGGCGAAGGTTCACCTTCCAACAGGACAACAACCCTAAGCACACAGCCAAGACAACGCAGGAGTGGTTTCGGGACAAGTCTCTGAATGTCCTTGAGTGGCCCAGTCAGAGCACGGACTTGAACCTGATCCAACATCTCTGGAGAGACCTGAAAATAGCTGTGCCACTACGCTCCCCATCCAAGCTGACAGAGCTTGAAAGGATATGTAGAGAATAATGGGAGAAAGTCCCAAAATACAGGTGTGCCAAGCTTGTAGAGTCTTACCCAAGAAGACTCCAGGCTGTAATCGCTGCCAAACGTGCTTCAACAAAGTACTGAGTAAAGAGTCTGAATACTTATGTAAATGTAATGTTTTTTTATTTATTTTTTATTTTTATACATCTGGAAAAATAATTCAAAAAACTGTTTTTGCTTCGTCATTATGGGCTATGTGTGTAGATTGATGAGAGAAAAAAAAAGATTTATTCAATTTTAGAATAAGGCTGTAACGTAACAATATGTGGAAAAAGGGGTCTGAGTACTTTCTGAAGGCATTGTATGGGGAAATCTGAAGAACCCTTTTAGGTCCTAGATAAGAGTGTTGGCGGAGCTAGGCTGCCCCATCACGCTCCTCTTCTCTTTCACCTCTGTCTCCCCACCCCTCCTCTCATTATGAACACGGCTAATTATGTTATTCCTCTTTCATTTATCACTTCCCCTCTCAACCACCAACTCCTCTGGGGCAGAGGAACAGCACGATAGACTCAGAGACGCTTACAGCTGCTTAGAAGAGGCGGATGAGGGGTTTTGAAAAGAGGGCAGGAGGAGAAGTACAGAGTGAATGGAAAAGACAGCGAGAGAGTCTACAGCCTGAGGATGGGTATCTCATTCCAGAGGGATTCTGTGTTCCATTCCCATTACAGCCCTACAATCACACATTAACACCAAGGCTTTATAGAGTACTGTGGGTTTGGATCTATATAGCACCAGCAGAGAGTACCAGACCATTTCCTGTTGTTTGTGTGGGTGTGTGTGTCCACAGGCATTACCTCATTCAATACTACACCTCCCTAGACACCAGGTCTTGTAGACAAATTATATCAACCTACAGTATGTTCCAGTCCCACTATTGTGGCAGGTAGCCTAGTGGTTAGAGTGTTGGGCCAGTAACTGAAAGGTTGCTAGATCAAATTCACCAAAAATTCACCATTTTATTACGTTTGCAATTGCAACAAATAGTCTGCTCAGACCCCAACCAAGGATCATCAAAAGTCGTGCTATAAATTCACAGACAACACAAAGATTCCTTGATGTCCTTCCAGATTCCCTCTGTCTACCCAAGGACGCCAGAGGACAAAAATCAGTTAACCACCTAACTGAGGAACTCAACTTAACCTTGCGCAATACCCTAGATGCAGTTGCACCCCTAAAAACTAAAAACATTTCTCATAAGAAACTAGCTCCCTGGTACACAGAAAATACCGAGCTCTGAAGCAAGCTTCCAGAAAATTGGAACGGAAATGGCGACACACCAAACTGGAAGTCTTCCGACTAGCTTGGAAAGACAGTACTGTGCAGTACCGAAGAGCCCTTACTGCTGCTCGATCATCCTATTTTTCTAACTTAATTGAGGAAAATAAGAACAATCCGAAATTCCTTTTTGATACTGTCGCAAAGCTAACTA
This sequence comes from Oncorhynchus mykiss, assembly GCF_013265735.2. NCBI lineage: Eukaryota > Metazoa > Chordata > Actinopteri > Salmoniformes > Salmonidae > Oncorhynchus > Oncorhynchus mykiss. Next base: position 74,387,442 of record NC_048567.1, read on the forward strand.
AAAAGCAGCATTCCCCAAGAGAGGATGACTTTCACTTTAGCAGTGATAAATTCATGAACTTCTTTGAGGAAAAGATTATGATTATTAGAAAGCAAATTACGGACTCTTCCTTAAATCTGCGTATTCCTTCAAAGCTCAGTTGTCCTGAGTCTGCACAACTCTGCCAGGACCTAGGATCAAGAGAGACACTCAAGTGTTTTAGTACTATATCTCTTGACACAATGATGAAAATAATCATGGCCTCTAAACCTTCAAGCTGCATACTGGACCCTATTCCAACTAAACTACTGAAAGAGCTGCTTCCTGTGCTTGGCCCTCCTATGTTGAACATAATAAACGGCTCTCTATCCACCGGATGTGTACCAAACTCACTAAAAGTGGCAGTAATAAAGCCTCTCTTGAAAAAGCCAAACCTTGACCCAGAAAATATAAAAAACTATCGGCCTATATCGAATCTTCCATTCCTCTCAAAAATTTTAGAAAAGGCTGTTGCGCAACAACTCACTGCCTTCCTGAAGACAAACAATGTATACGAAATGCTTCAGTCTGGTTTTAGACCCCATCATAGCACTGAGACGGCACTTGTGAAGGTGGTAAATTACATTTTAATGGCATCGGACCGAGGCTCTGCATCTGTCCTCGTGCTCCTAGACCTTAGTGCTGCTTTTGATACCATCGATCACCACATTCTTTTGGAGAGATTGGAAACCCAAATTGGTCTACACGGACAAGTTCTGGCCTGGTTTAGATCTTATCTGTCGGAAAGATATCAGTTTGTCTCTGTGAATGGTCTGTCCTCTGACAAATCAACTGTAAATTTCGGTGTTCCTCAAGGTTCCGTTTTAGGACCACTATTGTTTTCACTATATATTTTACCTCTTGGGGATGTTATTCGAAAACATAATGTTAACTTTCACTGCTATGCGGATGACACACAGCTGTACATTTCAATTAAACATGGTGAAGCCCCAAAATTGCCCTTGCTAGAAGAATGTGTTTCAGACATAAGGAAGTGGATGGCTGCAAACTTTCTACTTTTAAACTCGGACAAAACAGAGATGCTTGTTCTAGGTCCCAAGAAACAAAGAGATCTTCTGTTGAATCTGACAATTAATCTTAATGGTTGTACAGTCGTCTCAAATAAAACTGTGAAGGACCTCGGCGTTACTCTGGACCCTGATCTCTCTTTTGAAGAACATATCAAGACCATTTCAAGGACAGCTTTTTTCCATCTACGTAACATTGCAAAAATCAGGAACTTTCTGTCCAAAAATGATGCAGAAAAATTAATCCATGCTTTTGTCACTTCCAGGTTAGACTACTGCAATGCTCTACTTTCCGGCTACCCGGATAAAGCACTAAATAAACTTCAGTTAGTGCTAAATACGGCTGCTAGAATCCTGACTAGAACCCAAAAATTTGATCATATTACTCCAGTGCTAGCCTCTCTACACTGGCTTCCTGTCAAAGCAAGGGCTGATTTCAAGGTTTTACTGCTAACCTACAAAGCATTACATGGGCTTGCTCCTATCTATCTCTCTGATTTGGTCCTGCCGTACATACCTACACGTACGCTACGGTCACAAGACGCAGGCCTCCTAATTGTCCCTAGAATTTTTAAGCAAACAGCTGGAGGCAGGGCTTTCTCCTATAGAGCTCCATTTTTATGGAACGGTCTGCCTACCCATGTCAGAGACGCAAACTCGGTCTCAACCTTTAAGTCTCTACTGAAGACTCATCTCTTCAGTGGGTCATATGATTGAGTGTAGTCTGGCCCAGGAGTGGGAGGGTGAACGGAAAGGCTCTGGAGCAACGAACCACCCTTGCTGTCTCTGCCTGGCCGGTTCCCCTCTTTCCACTGGGATTCTCTGCCTCTAACCCTATTACAGGGGCTGAGTCACTGGCTTTACTGGGGCTCTCTCATGCCGTCCCTGGAGGGGGAACGTCACCTGAGTGGGTTGAGTCACTGATGTGGTCATCCTGTCTGGGTTGGCGCCCCCCCCCCCCCCTTAAGTTGTGCCGTGGCGGAGGTCTTTGTGGGCTATACTCAGCCTTGTCTCAGGATGGTATGTTGGTGGTTGAAGATATCCCTCTAGTGGTGTGGGGGCTGTGCTTTGGCAAAGTGGGTGGGGTTATATCCTTCCTGTTTGGCCCTGTCCGGGGGTGTCCTCGGAGTGGGCCACAGTGTCTCCTGACCCCTCCTGTCTCAGCCTCCAGTATTTATGCTGCAGTAGTTTATGTGTCGGGGGGCTAGGGTCAGTTTGTTATATCTGGAGTACTTCTCCTGTCCTATTCGGTGTCCTGTGTGAATCTAAGTGTGCGTTCTCTAATTCTCTCCTTCTCTCTTTCTCTCTCTCGGAGGACCTGAGCCCTAGGACCATGCCCCAGGACTACCTGACATGATGACTCCTTGCTGTCCCAAGTCCACCTGGCTGTGCTGCTGCTCCAGTTTCAACTGTTCTGCCTTATTATTATTCAACCATGCTGATCATTTATGAACATTTGAACATCTTGGCCATGTTCTGTTATAATCTCCACCCGGCACAGCCAGAAGAGGACTGGCCATCCCACATATGCTCTCTCTAATTCTCTCTTTCTTTCTCTCTCTCGGAGGACCTGAGCCCTAGGACCATGCCCCAGGAATACCTGACATGATGACTCCTTGCTGTCCCCAGTCCACCTGACTGTGCTGCTGCTCCAGTTTCAACTATTCTGCCTTATTATTATTCGACCATGCTGGTCATTTATGAACATTTGAACATCTTGACCATGTTTTGTTATAATCTCCACCCGGCACAGCCAGAAGAGGACTGGCCACCCCACATAGCCTGGTTCCTCTCTAGGTTTCTTCCTAGGTTTTGGCCTTTCTAGGGAGTTTTTCCTAGCCACCGTGCTTCTTCACCTGCATTGCTTGCTGTTTGGGGTTTTAGGCTGGGTTTCTGTACAGCACTTTGAGATATCAGCTGATGTACGAAGGGCTATATAAAATAAATTTGATTGATTGATTGATCAAATCCCTGAGCTGACAAGGTAAATATTTGTCAGTCTGCCCCTGAGCAAGGCAGTTAACCCACTGTTCCTCGGCTGAATAACAATTCATTCTTTAACTGACTTAACTAGTTAAATAAAGGTTACATAAAAAACTGTTACACTGGCCTACAGTATGTTCCAGTCCCACTACTGTTACACTGGCCTACAGTATGTTCCAGTCCCACTACTGTTACACTGGCCTACAGTATGTTCCAGTCCCACTACTGTTACACTGGCCTACAGTATGTTCCAGTCCCACTACTGTTACACTGGCCTACAGTATGTTCCAGTCCCACTACTGTTACACTGGCCTACAGTATGTTCCAGTCCCACTACTGTTACACTGGCCTACAGTATGTTCCAGTCCCACTACTGTTACACTGGCCTACAGTATGTTCCAGTCCCACTACTGTTACACTGGCCTACAGTATGTTCCAGTCCCACTACTGTTACACTGGCCTACAGTATGTTCCAGTCCCACTACTGTTACACTGGCCTACAGTATGTTCCAGTCCCACTACTGTTACACTAGCCTACTATCTCAGTCCCACTACTATTACACTAGCCTACTATCTCAGTCCCACTACTATTACACTAGCCTACTATCTCAGTCCCACTACTATTACACTGGCCTACTATCTCAGTCCCACTACTATTACACTGGCCTACTATCTCAGTCCCACTACTATTACACTAGCCTACTATCTCAGTCCCACTACTATTACACTGGCCTACTATCTCAGTCCCACTACTATTACACTAGCCTACTATCTCAGTCCCACTACTATTACACTGGCCTACTATCTCAGTCCCACTACTATTACACTAGCCTACTATCTCAGTCCCACTACTATTACACTGGCCTACTATCTCAGTCCCACTACTATTACACTAGCCTACTATCTCAGTCCCACTACTGTTACACTGGCCTACAGTATGTTCCAGTCCCACTACTATTACACTAGCCTACTATCTCAGTCCCACTACTATTACACTGGCCTACTATCTCAGTCCCACTACTATTACACTAGCCTACTATCTCAGTCCCACTACTATTACACTGGCCTACTATCTCAGTCCCACTACTATTACACTAGCCTACTATCTCAGTCCCACTACTATTACACTGGCCTACTATCTCAGTCCCACTACTATTACACTAGCCTACTATCTCAGTCCCACTACTATTACACTGGCCTACTATCTCAGTCCCACTACTTTTACACTGGCCTACTATCTCAGTCCCACTACTATTACACTGGCCTACTATCTCAGTCCCACTACTATTACACTAGCCTACTATCTCAGTCCCACTACTATTACACTGGCCTACTATCTCAGTCCCACTACTGTTACACTGGCCTACTATCTCAGTCCCACTACTATTACACTGGCCTACTATCTCAGTCCCACTACTATTACACTAGCCTACTATCTCAGTCCCACTACTATTACACTGGCCTACTATCTCAGTCCCACTACTGTTACACTAGCCTACTATCTCAGTCCCACTACTATTACACTAGCCTACTATCTCAGTCCCACTACTATTACACTGGCCTACTATCTCAGTCCCACTACTATTACACTAGCCTACTATCTCAGTCCCACTACTATTACACTGGCCTACTATCTCAGTACCACCTGACTACGCTATCAAAGACCATACGTTATTTGTTGCCACATGAGAGTTGAAGATGAGTGAACCGGTAAACACACAAACACAAACAAGAGAGTGCCAGGGAGCTGCCCAGTCTTCTGCTACTACTCTCAATCACCACAGTTTACTAGCCTGGAGGGAGAGGGAGAGGGGGAGGGAGAGAGAGCGGGGGGGGGGGGGAGTATTCAGCCAGGCCATGACCCAGAGCAAATGCAGTTTAACCCCGAGCTGTGGTAAAAATGTCAGCTCTGCCTCTATTCTTCCTGTCAGCTCTGCCAGTCTTTCTCCTGTCAGCTCTGCCTCTATTTTCCTCTCAGCTCTGCCTCTCTTCTCCTGTCAACTCTGCCTCTCTTCTCCTGTCAGCTCTGCCTCTCTTCTCCTGTCAGCTCTGCCTCTCTTTTCCTGTCAGCTCTGCCTCTCTTCTCCTGTCAGCTCTGCCTCTATTTTCCTCTCAGCTCTGCCTCTCTTCTCCTGTCAACTCTGCCTCTCTTCTTCTGTCAGCTCTGCCTCTCTTCTTCTGTCAGCTCTGCCTCTCTTTTCCTGTCAGCTCTGCCTCTCTTCTCCTGTCAGCTCTGCCTCTCTTCTCCTGTCAGCTCTGCCTCTCTTCTTCTGTCAGCTCTGCCTCTCTTCTCCTGTCAGCTCTGCCTCTCTTTTCCTGTCAGCTCTGCCTCTCTTCTCCTGTCAGCTCTGCCTCTCTTCTCCTGTCAGCTCTGCCTCTCTTCTCCTGTCAGCTCTGCCTCTCTTCTCCTGTCAGCTCTGCCTCTCTTCTCCTGTCAGCTCTGCCTCTCTTCTCCTGTCAGCTCTGCCTCTATTCTCCTGTCAGCTCTGCCTCTCTTCTCCTGTCAGCTCTGCCTCTCTTCTCCTGTCAGCTCTGCCTCTCTTCTCCTGTCAGCTCTGCCTCTATTCTCCTGTCAGCTCTGCCTCTCTTTTCCTGTCAGCTCTGCCTCTCTTTTCCTGTCAGCTCTGCCTCTCTTCTCATGTCAGCTCTGCCTCTCTTTTCCTGTCAGATCTGCCTGTTTTACCCTGGTTCATAGTACCACACAGCGTGAGTGCATGTTCCGAATCCCCACACAATAGCTAAAAAGGGAAAGCAGGGTCAACTCCTAATGCCTGGTAACAGCTCATCCTCAAACACTAAATTCTACTATGTAAAGAATCAAAAAGAGAAAATAACATATACTCTGTGTTACTTTCCCCTTCTCTTGGATCACTGTCCATCACTACTCACACTCCAGTAAAGACTAGAACTGCCTGGCCATTCAGCACATAAGTACCCGCTAGAGAACTTTGCTGGGCGTCTACTTTAGCACATGCTTCAGATGCATATCAACCCACAAGGTGCATAAACATGCTTGATAAATAAATGCTTGATAAATAGTGCATCAACTGTTTCAAAGGATTAATTACATGAAGAAAAATGTATGGAAATACAGTACCAGTGAAAAGTTTGGACCCACCTACTCATTGAAGGGTTTTTCTTTATTTTTACTATTTTCTACATTGTAGAATAATAGTGAAGACATCAAAACTATGAAATAACACATATGGAATAATGTAGTAATCAAAAAAGTGTTAAACAAATCAAAATATATTTTATATTTGAGATTCTTCAAATAGCCACCCTTTGCCTTGATGACAGATTTGCACACTCTTGGCATTCCCTCAACCAGCTTCACCTGGAATGCTTTTCCAACAGTCTTGAAGGAATTCCCACATATGCTGAGCACTTGTTGGCCTTAGAACTGTTTGGACATAATGAACATCGTTATGTTTGTAGGAAAATGGGCGAAGCTTGCAAGCTGAAGAACACCATCCCAACCGTGAAGCATGGGGGTGGCAGCATCATGTTGTGGGGGTGCTTCACTGCAGGAGGGACTGGTGCACTTCACAAAATAGACAGCCTCATGAGGACAGAAAATTATGTGGATATATTGAAGCAACATCTCAAGACATCAGTCAGGAAGTTAAAGCTTGGTCACAAATGGGTCTTCCAAACGGACAATGACCCCAAGCATATTTCCAAAGTTGTGGCAAAATGGCTTAAGAACAACAAAGCCAAGGTATTGGTGTGGCCATCACAAAGCTCTGACCTCAATCCCATAGAAAAGTTGTGGGAAGAACTGAAAAAAGCATGGGCTAGCAAGGAGGCCTACAAACCTGACTCAGTTACACCAGCTCTGTCAGGAGGAATGGGCCAAAATTCACCCAAACTATTGTGGGAAGCTTGTGGAAGGCTACCCAAAACATTTGACCCAAGTTAAACAATTTAAAGGCAATGCTACCAAATACTAATTAAGTGTATGTAAACTTCTGACCCACTGGGAATGTGATGAAAGAAATTAAAACTTAAATAAATCATTCTCTCTACTATTATTCTGACATTTCACATTTTAAAAATAAAGTGGTGATCCTAACTGACCTAAGACAGGGAATCTTTACTTGGATTAAATGTCAGGAATTGTGAAAAACTGTATTTGGCTAAGGAGTGTGTAAACTTCCGACTTCAACTGTAACTAGTGATCCATTTATTAAAGTGGCCAATGATTCCAAGTCTGTATGTAGGCAGCAGCCTCTCTGTGTTAGTGATGGCTGATTAACAGTTTGATGGCCTTGAGATAGAAGCTGTTCTTCAATCTCTCGGTCCCAGCTTTGACGTACCTG